>NW_017307627.1:20982-51032 GCF_000935625.1 Nanorana parkeri
TATATATAGATATACATCTATATATATCTATAGATATATAGATATATATATATATATATAAATGAAAGCGTGTGTGTTTGTACTTTTATGTGCACACCCCAATGCAATAGGCTGTGCACGCCCATGATGCACAGTCTGAATAAAGAGTTAATACACCCCTTCTCCCACATGAACGTTTTATGACAATATTTATTAATTATCCTAAATATGAACGTATGCAAATTTCAGACAGAGCTTTTGATCAATATGTAATCTCAGTATTCAATAGATAAAGTGATGATCCTATCACTCCGGGGATGATTTACTAAAGGAGTATTGAACCAATGATTATATTAAATACTCAGGCATGTTAATGTGATTTGAAAATAAGGACTTCACCTGAATACAATGATAACTGAGCTTCACCAGAAAATTACATAACTGAGGACTGATTTACTGGATGAGTAACATACTTACTAGTAGTTCAATGTTTTGAACAAGAAAGCTTGCAACCTGCAAGCACGCATTGGCAGGCATGGAAATTTCTTGTCTATGACTTTAGGGCCTGTGGCAATAAACTATGCACAATATTGTGAACTACTTTTCAGCATGGGGAAAACACCTTGTTGACAGAGCTTTGTTTAAAAGTACACATTGATTTCAGTGATACTTACAAAATAAAAAAAACATTTACAAAATAATATACAAATAAATGTAATGTTAATGTAACATTGATTGTATTTAATTGTGTTGAAAATCATGAGCAAATTTCCTAATGCAAAGTGCAGAAAAGAAAACAAACAATTAGAATGTATCTTGTACTGGACAGATTTAATTCAAATGGATTCTGATCTCCTTTCTTTATTAAATAAGCTCAGATATGTCACTTTTGGGTTGAGCAGTATCATTAACACACTCTTTCTTGATATTTTTACAATATTAACATATTTTAAGTTATGGGTAATATGGTTATCTATTTGTTGTATTTTTTTACTGAGCAATTGAATATCATTACAATTTATTGTGTTTTTTCCTTCGATGAATGAAGCTATTATAGCTTGTAATGTAGATATTATTTCTCTCAAAATCATTCAAATACTTTTTTAAATTTTATGTGACAACAATAAACCCTCTTTTAAAATAAAATTTTTGTACATTCCTTGCTTGCAACACTTGTATATATTAACAACAAGACAGATCTTCACATTACATATAATTAGATATGCTATGACAGGTACTTATTGTTCTCTTGGAGACTGTGTGGAATAAGTGCTACCCAATTATAATGAATCTAATTTTACAGCAATTACAATCAATAACATAACCACATTTTCTGAGACTGTCAACGTTATGGCCTGTACTGGTAAACTCAATTATGTTATTTCATCCCTGTGGTTAAAGTGTTTCAGAGCATGAAACCAAAATGTTTGTGTTTAAACAAATAAATCTTTGCCTGTCTCCTCCACTACAATCCTTCAATAAAGCCTCTACTGTTTGCATTTGTGTTTTGTGAAAACAGTCAATGTATTATAGACTTCCCGGTCTCCAAATGCTAAGTTCATGGAGGCAGTTATGTAAGCCATGGATGGGTTGGGGTCAATCACATGCCCTGGTTAAATGACTTTGTAGTGCACTGATTACAGTTACCTCATACGAGATCATCTGGAGTCCCTTGTGTGCACTTGATTCATGTGCTTTGTACTTTGCCATACATTTATTGGAGCTCTACATCAGTGGTGAACTACCTAAATCTGAACCCCTCTCGTATAGGCATTGATGTCTTCAAAGGCCCACGAGACACAGATTAAATTACAGAAATTGAAAGTAAGAGTATACATGTTAAGCATGCTGGCACTGATCCACTACAGAGTGGCCGATCATGGTTTCTAAAATGCCATTGACATTATTGCCCATTTTAAGGTATGATGATAGTGCCCAGTGCCCACTGATATGATGGTGAAAATGTTTTTTTCTACCAATCAGTCCTGAAACTGCCACTTGAACTTAGATTTCTCTTGTTTGCCTTGCCACAAGCGCAGCCCAGGGGTCTCCTGGTTAATGTACTGTTAGTTAATCTTTAGTGTGCAGGAGGGTAAAGGAAACATTTCAAATACTGGCTTTTCTGGGTGTGTAGGATAGCAGTGATAACCAGAGAGAGATTTTGCTCACCACCTGCTGGAAAGGTAAGTATTGAGGTAAGCGAGCAACTCAATAGACAAAAGATCCTACAATAAAGCCTCTACTGTGTGCATTTGTGTTTTGTGAAAACAGTCAATGCAATGTTTATTGGCAGTTTGGTTGCTGGCGAGTTGTCACCACCAATAATATTGCTTGTCTGGTATTTCAACCACTTTCAGTTAACCACTAATCAAAGAAGTGATCAAAAGTGGTTGCCTGAATCCAATCAATCTACCACCCATGAGCTCAATCATCCAGATGAATTCAATCAAATAAACTGGCTCTAAATTTACAGCTTTTATACAGGTTATTGAAAAAGAATTGATGGAAAAAAAGCGGGGTTCGATCAAGCATTTTCAATCCCATCTCCTTCCATCAATTCCAACTCCATCCAGTCTATCAAAACCATTTCCATATTCCATTCACTCCACTCCACTTTGATTTTAGTTCCAGCTAAATTTAAAGTGGTTGAAATTGTGGGAAAGTTGCTATGTGTATGACCAGCTTTAGTAGGTCACTAAGTCAGGACTTGCAACAATTATACAGGTCAGGCGTCTAGATATATCACTGACTACACGATTATTTAATAGATCAGGAGCCCTGGAGCTTTCACTGACAGGTTCCTTTGAATATGATCAGTGGAAATATTCAATATAAACATTAGGGGCTCATTTACATGAATGCAGTGTGTTAATGACCATGCGTTAATGCGCTTTATGTCACACAATATGCATTGCATTAGGGCAGCCTATTGAAATCAAAGGGGGTTCCAATGCACCAAAGCATCTCAAATATGAGCCGTCACAAAATTTTTGTCCCAATGCACTATGTACGTATGTACAGTATGTACATCTCTTAACTTTGTTGGGGTGCTGTTTAAAATAAATTGCATTGCAGTGCGCCAACACAGGTAATGTGTGTTGCCATGCGTAGTTGTAACACACACATTTTCCACATGTGTCCAGCTCACTGATCTCATCAGTTGCCAGGGAGCTGAGAGGGATGCTCCTGTCCCGGCGAGTTCCTGGCAACCGGTGACATCAGTGAGCTGGGCGGGAGCGGCCAGAGAGCCACCGACAGCACAGCTCTAACACATCCCACCTTGTCTACCCCCATGGATAACCGCTATCAACAGCAGCACCCTCCCATACCGCCCACCAAGCCCCACACGCACTCAACAACCTCAGGCGGCATATAGGGTAGGGACAGTCCTGTATATGGGACCATACAAATGTTCAATTAGAGAGTTACAGTCACAAAGGGAAAAACTACTGCTGTATTCTTTCAGTAGAAAACCCATAATACTCTGCAAAGTAATGGTTTGGCAGATAAAACTGTTGTCAAACCATTACGGTTTCCTTGTAAATAAGGCAGGCATTGTGTATTACTCTTACGTCTTTTATGCATCATGTTTGCTGTATTAGTAACACTTTTGACTCTGTCCTGACCTTTCCTGTCTATATTCTGATATATTCTGATTTTGTCCTGATATCATCAGTTATCAAAGTGTACTTGGAATGTTCCCTGGTGTTAGGTTATATAACTGGGTGGTAACTTTGCATTGCTCATAGCCAAACATCTATTTTACTATAATACTTTAACTTCAACATCTTTCTAGAAATATAAGCACAACTCAAACCATAAATAAGATAAAATATAATAAAGATATAATGAGATAAAAGATACATTTTTTGTTGCAATAGTCACATTTGATCCAGAGTTCTTTTTTTCTGCTGCTAGATATCCTCAGTCTGATAGCCAACACCATCTATCTCTGTTACTCTGCTTTATCATCCTATCAGCATGCTTCTTTTCAGCATTTTCACTGATTTGCTTCTTGTACGGCTTCTTCCTCTCACAGTCCAGCTCTGCTGTGCAAGGACTGCTGCAAGAAGCTGCTATCTGGTCAAATTCAGATACGGTACTTGCATTTAAATTACATTCGCCGTTCGGCAGAGGGACTTCGGCTCAGCCAATCCAACATCTAGATCAGTTGAGCCGAAGCTCCAGCATTCTCAGAGGGGCCGCGCGGCAGTGAGTGAATAGCCAAATACCCCTGTGATACCGAGCAGAATAGAAAATCAGGGAAAAGAGTGAAAAAATATTTTTTAAATATAAACAAATAGTAAAATTAAAAAAAGAAATAAAAATATTTAAAAAAAGAAAAACAATTGGGGGCGGAGCTAGCAGTGACAGCTAGCTCCGCCTCCTGTTTCCTATTGGCCGGCACCTGGTAGAGTCTTCTAGCATGTCCCAGTCAATGAATAATAAATGGGCGGAGCCGGCAGTGACATCACAGCCGGCTCCGCCCAGTTGTTGTTGTTTAATGAAAGATCAGCGTCCCCAGCTCATTTGGCGACGCTGATCTGTCATTACAACTGGGCGGAGCAAACCGTGGGATCACATCTGGCTCAACCCAGCTGTTATTTACGGGGAGAATGGCAGGCCGTTCACCTCCCTTTGGCTGTCACTTCGGCTCAGCTCGGCCGCCTTCGATTGCTGTATGGGCTATTGAGAATTGCCCGTACAGCAGCCTTTCAGTTTGACTGAACCGAAGTGCTCCTGCGGCCGAAGAGAGCCGAAGGATCAGCTGAAGCTACGGCTGTATCCTTCGGCTCAATAGTGAATAACCCCCTAAATGATATATACCGATATCTTACAAATCTCTAATTCCTTTAAAACCCTTCAAAGCCACTCATGTACAATCCTGAAATCTGTTTGCAATTTAGAGACTCCCCAGCAAGAAGGGAACTTCACTATGTTATGGTACTCTCGAAAATAAAATTATTTTTGTAAAATCGAATCCTTTTAAACAATAAGGAGGGTGACTTCACCATTCTCCTCTCAACAGTGGACCCAAGCTATCACAGCTACCCATAGAGCTACAAAATGTGCTAACTTGTGGGAATTATAAAATAATGTTCCAATGGCACTTAACACCTCTCTGGTTAACCAAACAGTTGTTTTCCTTTCTTCCCTACCTGTTGGAGAAGCGGTGGCTAGATAGGAAGTCTTTATCATATCCTCCAGTCGTGTCGATTTTTGAAGAGTTTCTTGCGCAAAGTATTGCAAAGATTATCAGAGATCACAGGATTAATTACACCTCCCAATCCCGCTTTAGCTATTCTTTCACTTGAATAGTGGGCAGGTCTATCATACCAAACACGTTTGTTTTCGGACCGGCCGAATGGGATTTTTTTAATTTTAAAAGAAATTTTAAATAAACTATTTGTGATATCACCCCCTATCTGTTTATATATATTTTTTGTTAGCACAATTAATTGTCATTCACAATTATTTTCGTTTGTATTTTTGTTTACCCACCTGAATTTTTTCACGCATATGATTTGTCACTTAATGGTATTAATGCACATGAAGGTGTAAAAAAAAGTGAAGGATTTTTTAATGTGTATAGACTGATCCACTTTATTTTTACACACTGAGACACCTAGAAGCACTTGGTTAAAAATCACCTTCTAATCGTACACAAGTTTATTAATTATTACAGTGCCGTGTTTTTTTATTGATTAACGGCACTTGCATTGATGTGGTTTTTTTATGATTTGTAGTTCACAAACACGACTATATGGTTTTTGATTCACCTACTAGCGCTGTAATTTGGTATAAACATTCTTTTACTTGATATCGACAATTTTCCCACCCAGGTTTGTACTGTAGTTATCCATATATCGTTGGCAGCCACATTAATCATTGTACACCATTGGAAAAGCCTTGATACCCCAAATATCTGAAACCCTTGCTATTGTTAAACTTCACTACCACTATGAAAAAATAATGTCCCTGAAAGAAGGTAACATAAATCGTTTTGATAACGCCTGGAAATCTTGGAGTCTTTGGTCTAAATCTTTCTAAATTGCTTTTTCATTGTTGATAATCTTCTGTCCTCACCCATGCTTGGCGAAGATGGCGTCTTACAATTCTTTCTCCTTTTCTTTCCTTTCTACACTTATTTCTACTCTTTTCAATCTTTACTACTATACTTTGTTCTCATTGTTTAGGTTGTTATATAGAATTGTTCTTGTAACTATGCATTTGTCCTCTAGTCTGAATGTGATATTTGTGAATTTGTTTAATTTCTCTGTTTTGCTGAAAAATGCTAAAAAAAAAATATTAAAAAGAAATACATTAAATTATGTATTAACAATGATGTAGCTGCAATAATGTGTATTATATATCTGCCTAGAGTACAGCTTTAACCAACCTAAGACATATCTCATTTGTCCTAAGGTTTTTTCCCACTGAGCACATGCTAGTGAGCGTTAATGTCAAGACCCACTGACAATTTGATAGTGGAGGTCTTGGTCTGTGCAGCAGAGCCAATTCAGTAGCTTTTTGACATTGATCACTGTAACACCCTGTAAGGCACGCCTGTCAGTTTTACAAGTGAACATGATTGGATGCCAAATGTAAGTCTATGGGCAGCCTCCGGCCAGGCCTGGAAAAACAAAAGGATCAGAGATCTGGGTAATCTGATGTAAATGGTGTGCATCCGATTCCCCATAGACAGACATGGGGGTCCAGTAATTGCAGTTTTTTCCTCCATCACAAGATGGAGGGAAAAACTGTACAGACACGGATGTCACATAGGTGACATCCACTCCGTCATCCACTCCGTATTGCTATAATCAGAAGAGCATCCGTGCATGAATCCCCTCCTGATCAGCCCGTGTGAAAGGGGCCTTACCTTTTTAATGTAAACAAAAGTATACAATGTAGTTAGTTGTGCCCATCACAGGCAGCTAAATACTCTTTTACCATTTTTGAGGGCTTGTTCACCCTATATCCAGTGCGTTCTGGCACAGTTAGGGGCCGGAACGCACTGGATCGCATAGAGCAAGCCTACCTGCATTCTGGGTCGCAAGGGGGCGTGGCAGTGCTATTAATGACACCAACTTCCCTGAACTTCCTGTCTAGTACAAGATCACAAGGGAAGGAGCAGTCTCCAGCAACTGTCAACCTACTACCTTGGAGAAGGGAGGAAGAAGGAGTGTGTAGCAGGGTGGAGGGGAGTGCCTTGCCCTGATGTGCCTGTGTGTTTGTGGAGACACACACAGCTTACTACCACACACAAGGGTGGCTCCATAGGACTCTGCAAGGGAAAGAAGCCACCCTAAAACAGGATATCAGGGCCATTGCTCAGGGGAACAACTGTTTCTGTAGGAACTAAAACTTTTAAACACCAGGACCAGCATCTATTCTAAGTTATTTCATCAGCATTTAAAGTAGCGTGATTTAAAAAATTGTACATTTACAGGGTGTTTCTTTGGCTAGTGGTGGTTATTTATGTATATGGGTTCGGCTCGGCTGAGCTGCTTGGCTGCCTTCGGCTGCTGTACGTGCTATTGCGAATAGCCCGTACAGCAGCCCTTCGGTTCAACTGAACTGAAGGGCAGAGGCGGCCGAAGAGAGCTGAAGGATCAGCCAAAGCTACGGCTGGATCCTTCGGCTCTTTAGTGAATAACCCCCTAAATATTTAGTATTACTCTTTTTTTTCTATATTTTATACTTACTGTAAAAAAAATAATAATAATAATTCCTTGTTGATTTCAATGCATATTACTGCAATGGTGAAATTTCATTGAAATCTCCCAGATTTTGATGAAATTTCAGAGCAAATGAAAACTCTCAATTTTGCTCATCGCTATTTAAATATTTTTTTTGAGAAAAAAAAAGAATTCCAAGGATTCCTTGCACAATTTTACTTCCTGTCTTTTGGATGCAGCTCACATTTGTCTTCCATTCACATCCTCCTTCCTGTTTCCTTAGTGGTCTGCTTGCTACAGTCACATGATCCATTCCAGTGTTGAGATGAAAGAAACTGCTGGCTAAAGCAGAGTTACCCTTTACATAGGCAGTGTACAAAATGCTTCCAGTTGTCATCATAATGGAGTGACATTTGAATTCTTGGAAGTCATAGAAAATCATAGCTGTCTGCAGGATGAAATGAAGGAGCATTGTGTGAAAATATTAGGGTCCATTCACACCAACATTATGCGTGTGCTATTGCGGTGCTATTCATTCTGAATGGAACCCTCAACATACTTTTCCAGCGCACCTGCATCGCAGCATGGCAATACTGTACCATGCATTATGATGCGCTGCTGCCAGAAATGCTGTATGCATGATATTTGGCCCATTGGTGCACTAGGCAGCCCTTTTAAATAAAAAGGCTGGCTTGATACATTGCACATTAATGCGTGACAAAATATGCATTAACATGCATGCCTTACATGAACTACAGCGGACCGGGCTGGTGTGATGGGCCCTACGTTACAAAATGGCTTAATGGATAAGCAAACTTTTAGTACCCTTCTTTACAGGCCCCCCTCCACACAGTGAAAATGTCTCTAATAGCATATACAGTACTTACCTAAACTTCAGGGGTTCACTGATGTTCATCATGTGGCCTCTTGGCACTGCATGGCAAATTCACCTAACCCAACACATCTATGCCTCAGGTTCATTTCAATGTATAGCCATCTGCCAACATTGGTGAGCCTTCCACTGAAAAGAATAGGAACCGTGGCACAAGCACACTTGCCGGCTTATTAGATTTTGAAGGAAAAGTACCTGGGGTCACATGGTGAATATTATAAGAGCCCCTTATTTTAGATAACTAGTAGACATGTAACCCCGCAAAAAAATAGTTTCATTTAGTTTCAGATTGGTTCAGATTTTGATCTCTTTTGTTTTTTTGGGGATTTCAGATCCAAAATTTGATTCAGTTTGTTATTTGGATTTCATATCCATCTGAATTTTTGTTTCGGAGTGGTCCATACAAGGAAGTCTCATAAGCATACCTGTAATGCAACCCTCAACAGCCAAAAAAAAACAACTGTCTGATTTAGTTTAGTATTGAATGAAATTCGGATGGATCCAAATTTTCGTTAAACAAACATTTGGATTCGTTCGAATTCAGAAATTCAAATGCATCCGAATGTCCAAATGTAACAAAATTCAAACAAATATCCATTCAGAATAAAATGAAATTTACATGTCTAATAACTATATGCCATTAGGAAAATATTTACTGTTTGGATGAGAATCTCTAAAGAATGAGTGCAGTTTTAACTCACTTACAGTATATGTGTTATATAAATGGTATATTTTCAAGCAAAAGCTGAAGAATGAGTATTTTTATTACAGGTATTTATATAGTGCTGACAATTTATGCAGTGCTTTACATCCTGTATATTATTTATTAAAGGTATTTATATAGTGCTGACAATGTATGCAGTACTTTACATCCTGTATATTATTTATTAAAGGTATTTATATAGTGCTGACAATGTATGCAGTGCTTTACATCCTGTATATTATTTATTACAGTTTTATATTGTGCTGACAATGTATGCAGTACTTTACATCCTGTACATTATTTATTAAAGGTATTTATATAGTGCTGACAATGTATGCAGTACTTTACATCCTGTACATTATTTATTAAAGGTATTTATATAGTGCTGACAATGTATGCAGTACTTTACATCCTGTACATTATTTATTAAAGGTATTGATATAGATCTGACAATTTATGCAGTACTTTATATACTGCACATTCACATCAATCCCTGCCATCAAGGAACTTACAATCTAAGGTCTCTATTTCACATGCATACATACACACATATCAGGGCTGATTTGGACACAAGCTGATTAACCTACCAGCATATCTTTGGAGGAAACCAGAGTACTTGAGTAAAGCCATGCAAGAACAGGGAAATCATGCAAACTCTATGCATAGAGATAGTGTCCTGACCAATATGCAAACCGGGGAGCCCCACCGCTGCAAGGCAGAGGTGTTAATCACTAAGGCACTGTGGCACCCCAGATCTTCAGACACCTATATATGCCTGTGCATATACAATAAAGGTATTTTCAAGTAAGATTATTCTCACTAGCTACTGTATAGTCTGTACCTCCAGAGTACCATTCTGTATAGGACATGACAGCATTCAAAGCTGCTACTGGAAGTGATTCCTGACACTGTTTTCATCTTTCATGTTAGGTGAACATCTTTGCAGACCCCTCTGGTAGCAAAGGGGTTAAGGTCAAGTAAAACATTTCCTTCTATTGTCAATTGAACAGAGTCATAGATCCCTCCTGTATGGTCCCTCCCTGGCCTCCCTCCCCTTTCCTCTTCTCTCACTCTCTCTCTGTTCTTCAGGCTGCTGCTACTCTCATTCTCTCCGGCTGCTGCATAGTGGATCTTGTGATGTTTCAAACAAACTGTGCTGCTGAGCCACATCCTCTCACCATGGTTTCTCAGCCATAGGACTGCATGATCACACCACTGGTGAGTGACCCACCATACATTCTATATATGACCGGTAGAGCACATCTTCTTCTACAGTGCAATGATTCCCCTCTTGAGGTCTTTCCAGCATTTGTTTTTTTCTTGTGTTCTTACAGAAGCCAAAAATCTCTGACCAAGAGCCAAATTTCTATTGAGGAAAATATCACAACCCACACCCTTTCGCATGAACCATAAATGCAATCCGCTATCTCGAAAAGTTGGTCATGCTGCAAAACTTTGTACAGAGTGCTTATCAGTTTATACAAGTTAGGGAACTCCTCTGCATCTTGATGGACGTGTTCACCTTTACAACCTTAAAAAAAAAGAGGTTAATTTAGTTCAGATTTCCTCTGCTAGGACTTTGTTTATCTTCCTGTAATATAAGCTTGCGTATCTTAACCTGTGGATGCTTTCTAGGAAAACTGAACTCAGGGATTTTCAGTAATCATCGTTTGTTCAAAACAGAATCAATGACAGAAATATTAAGGATGATTCTATTCGTTGCAAATTGTTATCAACTGCATTATAGCTGATAACTGTACACATTTTATGGCATCAGTATGCAACAGTCTACACAAGAGACATTTGTTTAGTTAAAGTATTTGTTTGTAATATTGACATTATAATTTGATTGATTGATTGATTGATTGATTGATATATATGTATATAGTGTAAATTTAGCATTTTTTTATTTTTGTAACTGTTTTTGCAGCAAAAGGTTGCATGTGTTTGTGGAATATAGTTTTATTCTGTTTAAAACGTATCTAAACCAAAAACATTATCATATTGCAGCTTACAGGTCTTTAGATGTGCATTAATTTAATATTCTTTAGGCTTTTCCCCACTTTTTTTACATGGTGTTCGTGCCAGTAACACACTTCCTGTCCAAGGGTGGCTACGCTCACTCACCCTACTGTTTCTATGGAGGATCAATGTTGTCACTCTAAGCTACTCTCCTGTATTGGACTACAAAAAAACTACTCTTTCCTAATCCCTATTACATAGGGAGGAGGGTTTGTGTAGTTCATAAAATATAGCTGGAAAAAGCTGATAACATCGTTTGATATTTCAGTTCAGTGCACAAGAAGTTACAAGGACACCGGATTTCTGTCGGGATCAATAGATATTTTCTGTACTTCCAAAAAGTGTTCTGCAACTGCCACATCTAAGGACTGGTAAGCTGTACTATATAACATTTTTTTGCTTGGGTTTAGAGATTCTTAAAGTGTATAGTGCGTAAAACTAATTTCTTGTGTAATTAACTTGATTTAAACATGCAGGTGTAAAATAACAGAGGATATAATCAATGCACTACTCCTTTCCCAAGCATGGTATTGCAGTACCACCTGTTGTCCCGCAGTGGAGTGTATTGCAGCCGGGAAGTGCATTGGGGTGCCATTGAAATGAATGGTAACACAATACACCTGCTGCAGTGTAATACATGGTAGGTGCTTTGCATGATAGCATGCATTAATCTCACGGTACCATGTGAAAAATGCACCACATCAGTGTGAACATGCCCTTAAGGTCTCATTCATACAAATTGTGAATTGTCAATTCTTGTCTGTGCTTTATCCTCACTATACTGTGTTAACAATGCTATGCTTAAAAATGTTGCAAGTGCAATTTTCCTCATGTGATGGTTAGGGCTGCAACAACTAATCGACATAATCGATTATAATCGATTATTGAAAAAGTTGTCAACTTTTTCAATAATCGATTAATCGGGTTCCGATTGGTTGGCCCTGTTCACGGCTCCACACACGCTGCGCGCCACACCACCTCACGCTCGCCGCTGCCAGACCCGCCCGGCCGCATCCACAAGCAGCACCTCCTCCTCCGCCTCATACTCACCGCCCGCCCACATCCACGCTCGGCACAGGGACGCTGGTAGAAGACATAAGGAGGAGCAGGTGTGGGGGGATGACAGCCGCCGATAGACAGGCCCGATCTCAGAAACAAATTGCTGGAAGACTGCTCAGATAAACCTGCACTTTCCCACACATGGTGCTCTATAATGTATTGCTGGGATTTGTATTCCTCTATAGCTGATGGTACATTGTGCTGTACTGTATATTATACAGAGCAGTATACCATCAGCTATAGAGGAATACAAATCCCAGCAATACATTATACACTGTATGTATAATGTATTAATGGGATTTGTTGTATTCCTCTATAGCTGGTGGTATTCTGCATTGCGCTGTATAGAGAGAGTACAAATCCCAGCAATAGTACATTATACAGCGCAATGCAGAATACTGCCTGCTATAATGTACTATTGCTGGGATTTGTACTCCTATAGCTGGTGGTATTCTGCATTGTGCTGTATAATGTACTATTGCTGGGATTTGTAGTCCTCTATAGCTGGTGGTATTCTGCATTGTGCTGTATAATGTACTATTGCTGGGATTTGTAGTCCTCTATAGCCGGTGCCATTCTTCATCATTGCTGTATAATTTTACACTTTCCATTTCACTATATTGCACACCACAGTTTTTTTTCTTTTCTTTTTTACCTCCACCGCTCCAAGCTTGCTCCTGTGATGGACTGCAATCTCAATACAAATAACAAACTAGTAGTCCCATCACTGGAGCCATTTTTTAAAATTGATTTAATTTTTTATCCGATTAACCGATTAATCGAACTTAATAATCGGCTAACTAATCGATTTTGAAAATAATCGTTAGCTGCAGCTCTAGTGATGGTATTTGAAAGTGAAATGGTTGCTGTCACATGACTGCTTTGAATTTAACACGACAGGAAGTGTTTCTCTTTCTATCTCTTCAGGTGCATAATATTGGTATTGAGTGGTGCATTTGCTCTTATTGGGAAGCCTGGAAATGGAGGCTGCCATTACTAACCTCTCCTTCTAAAACAATTTGTTATCTGGCTTTCATGCTGATCCAGCATCTTCAGGATATTTTCAGGGTTATTCACAAAAGGGTGAATAGTTTGGAGAAGGCAGGAGAAGTGAACAATCTAGGACAACATAGCTGAACTGGAAAGTGAGCTGAATTGGAGAATTTTTCCAAATCAGCTATTTTGGCCTGGATTGTTCACTTCTCCTGCCTTCTCCAAACTCTTCACCTTTTGTGAATAACCCTTTTTGAGTCACTGACTTAACTCTGCCTTTAATTGCTGCATGCATCTTAGGGATCAGTGACCGCAACCATGGTCAGGCAGATAAACAGCATTTTCAAAATCAGATCAAAAATAGTAGTTTCCATAAATCTTTAAGTTCAAGTTCCGTTGACCATGGCCGGCAGTAGCCATAGGATTTTTTGCTACATGCGAGGGCAGTTTTTATCAACACCTTTGCATGTTAAAAAGTACCAGTGATGATGTGATAAATAAAGCCAGCGTGCAGGCTGTCTCTTCAAATTTGTGGCCTGCAAATACCTATTTATCATCAGTGAGGACTCCGTTAACATACTGTAATATACCTGTCACCTCTAGTATGGGTCTATTCATTATGGAGGTGGAATCATATAGTTAGTAGATCTTATTAAACCTAAGGCTGAGTGAGTTATATTCCCCTTGTTGCCCCCCACTGAAGGTAGTATGAGGAGTGTCTTCAACACATTGGGACTTTACTTCACACATTACTGTGAAAATAAAAGAGACTTTATTGTTTGGTTAGAGGCAACAAGGCAGTAAACCCATACAGGTAATGGTGAGAAGGCACTAAGGAAATAAAAAAGCCCTAAACTCTAATCAGTGCGCAGTAAAGCCTTCTTAAAATAGAAGATATTCACATACTGTATCTAATTCCATCACATATTCCACAAATAAGAAGAATATTCCACATCTCAGGTGGAGTGGAGTGGAGTGAAGCCATGAAAATCATTCTTTTACACCCCAAACAGCCAAACGCACACCCAGAACACTGGTGTATATTGTAAATATAGCCTAATATTTAAGATCCATTTATTCCAAGCTGCATACAGCTGTTTCAGTATTTTGGGGCATTATCAGTTCAGTGAATTGAAACCATGGTTTCTATGGAGTAGAGCCTAGGATCCAACAGCACAGTGTAACCATACAGGTTATGGTGAGAAGGGACTAAAGGAATCAAAAAGCTCCTAACTCGACTGATCTTGGTAACTGTCAGTCCTATGAGAGCAGCCAGGCAGATCTACGCAGCTGTAAGAGCTGTTACTGTCTTTACTCAGTTAAAGTGGATCTCTCTCTCTAAGCAGTCTACTTCCTGATCTTGTTTGGTAGCAGTCAAAGGTACTTTGATTTGTACACAATGGATCCTTCTTAAAATGTCCAGATGGCAGCTTTTTCTCAGCTCCTCTGTGACACTCTTCAGCAAGAAGATGCCTTTCCAGTCCAACTTCCTCCAGATATCCACTCCTGCAGAGAGCTTACATCCTTGGGCACCTGGTAAATGCTCCAAGCTGAGGCAAAGCGCAAGCAACGATCCTGTAAATAGACATCCCCCACAGGTGGAACCCAGAGGGAGAGAAAACACTTTGAACAACTGCCCTAAATATGTATCATCTCCAACACCATACCTCTGAACAAGGTCCTCAAGGATTGGTTGGGCCAGATACATATTCATAATCCAGTGATTGACTTTCCAATGCTGCTTAAAGGAGCTTCCTTCACAGTAACATGCAAAAGCAATCGACAGCTTAGAGAAGACCTATAGAACTCAGAAAAAGGTAAATAGCAGCTGAGGCGTGTTACAGAGTAGCAACAACAATTCATTCATTTAGCTAGGTACACTACAGCATAGGGCAGGATACTTACACAGGGAACAGGGGACTCTGTGCATAAGCATGGAATGCAACTGCAGCATGCAAGCCCTGGAGTCACTGGAAACGCTACAGTAGCTAGATTAGGTTGCAGTGCGTTACAACCAGGAATATGGAAGCAAAACTGACAGGTTCAAGGGGTATTTTCTCTACAGGAACACTTTTACATACAAAATAGCACACATAAATAGACCATTTACATAGGGAGCCTTTAATGAAGAAACAATTGGGGGTTTATTGACACTTTAAGATCTTGTCCACACACAGTCTTCAGCTTGCATGAGATATGTGTGTACAGCAAGCTTTTATAAAGCATTAGCAAAACTTTCATAAAGTTTTCAGTAGCTTTCTCCAAGACTTTACAGCACCCTGTAGTTTGGGGATGTTAGACACAGATCAGAATGGAATTGATGACTGATCCTTTAAACAGGCCGCTAGTAAGCTTCAGAAGGCTTTCAGTATGCTTTAGCTCTACTTGAGACTTGTTGAAAGCCTGCTGAAGCCAACTGTCAAAAGTGACAGTCAACAATCTCATTAAAGCCTATGTTTCACATCTCCAAACTGCAGCCATAGTGTGCTTTGAAGACCGTAGGAAAGCTGTATGAAGCTTGCTGCAAGCTTTGAATGCTTTGAAAATGCCTTCTGATAGCTTGCTGTGCACACTTTTCTAATTCACGCCGAAGCATATACAAGGCCTAACTGTCAGTTAAGTTTAAATCAGAAAAGTAATGAGAAGCTCAGGAGTGGAATAATCTATACCTTCTGGTATGAACCATGTTAGTGAGCCTGGTAAGTGCAGAAGAAAGTTACACACATCTCCATATTGTCCTGTAAAGATAATGGTGACCAAGCAGAAACTTGCTGACTTGACTACAGTTAGGTGACAACTGATGTATTGGTATGGGTTATTGTATTATGTAATAATTTGTGCATTTCAAAGACATAACCCAACGTCATGCAGGAATAATGCTTTACAATTCCTCAAGAAATAAGCTCAATTATATTTTATTGTGTTTCTCATATCATTGTGATATTTGCTTTAGGTGGGTAGACACATCAGTTTTTTTATGACGACTGGTGGTGCTTAAAGATGGATCTACTTCACAGTGTTGTGTCTGCTGCTTCTCTGTGCCAGGCATTTGCTCAGTTTTATGGAGAATTGGAAAATAGTTTGAAAAAAATTAGCAGGGAAGTTGGGAACTGGAGTGAGGTAATTAACTTGTGTTTGTGGAAATGTCTTGCTAGCCCTCTGGCATCAGACACAAGGAAGTGTCATAACCCTGGACTGTTGTGGCTCTTCAGCATCTCTGACTCACTTCTGCTGAGGAAGCAGACAATACTTATGTCAATGAGGTGGGGACTGTAATAAAAACACTTGTACAGACCATGTTGTGTTTTTTTTTCTTTAATGTAGCTTTGGAAACATGGGTCTCCCACTTTGTGACCCTGTATGACCCACATTATTATAGACTTATATATATTATAGCACAAAATACATAATTGCGTTAGAAGGTGTTATTAAATGGACATTGTTCAATCCAGTTTTTGTTATCGTAAGTCAGATCAATTAAGGCCCAATTCCAGCTACAGTTGAGTATTTGTATAATTAGGACAGCCCTTGTTAAAATAAAATATGCAGCCTTTGCTATAATGCTTACCTCTCCTCTAGTGATGTCTCCTACAGTCCCACTGTTCATTGATTTAGCACTAGTCTCCTTCTGGGTTTAATGATGACCAGTCATTGGGTAGAAATGGGCTTTAAAGATAAATTTCAGTGGGGTCCCCTTGCACTGCAAGGGTTTGAAAGCTCAATAAGCCTAAGAGATGATGAATAAGCTTAATACTTACCTTACTCTTTGCTCACCCAGCAGTCAGTACCCTCCTTTTCCCTCTGACACTCCGAGATGTGGGTAGGCCCTTGCTGTCCTCATACAATGAAAGACTGCTGGTTCTGCATTGTAGGTTAGGATGTCAGAAAGCCTGCAACTGGCGAAGCAGTGAAAGGAAGCCATTTTGGGGGGCCAGCTGCTTTTTACCAGTGGGAGGTTCCACTGCTAGGGTCATTTTTTATGTAGGCTGTAATGGGACTTTAAAGGCATAGTCCACCTTTTTGTCAAAGAATCTGTGAATGGGTGATGTGGGGGTGGGCAGAGTCACCCACAGCCCCTCCATTCTCAAAAACGAGAAGCAGCCTGTTGGGAAAAGAGCCCTGCAATTCAATTAAGTGGGATGGGGTTGTAGGTTAAGATGTGACTATGTTTCATGTTATACCCTGAATATGGGTGTAACATGAAACATGGTCTGATGGGCAGACTCAGAGTTTAAAGAAAATTCCCCTCTTGCCAACAAATGTATTTAACATATATACCAGATACAAAGCAATTATGCAGTTTAATGTTATTACAAATATATAAATAGACACTGAAAAATAAAATAATCTTCAGAAAGTTTGCTACAACCCTCACACTGGATGTAGTTTACTGGTGGTGGTGTTTTTTAATTTAGTAAAGCTGGAGTCTTACTTTATAAGATAATTCCTCTAGTCATTATGAGTTACTGACATTTTTACATCAGCTTGGCTCCTCTCTTTGCTTTACTTAAAGCACAACTCCACGTTTCCTACCCCCTTCTCCTTGGAGCTCCCCTGCTGCTTACATTTTTGTATAAATACTTTTATTACTGGAGCCTTTGGTCCAGCCTAGTGACGTCACAGATATTCTTCCTACTATTTTTCCTCCAGCAGTGGTCCTAAATGTAGCAAATGACATAACCATGTAATGACATGGTGCTGGACTCTGCAGCATTCTCCTGTGAGCTCAGGGCAGCTTGATTACATTCCTCTTGGTGGGTGGGACCTTGATTCCCTGGACTCACAGGTAGTGGGTTGAATGACCCTGGGTGTCATTAAAGCTGGAAGAGATAAGTGCTGGTTGGCAGATCTTGAGCCTGCAGGGGACAGGACAGATGTCTCTATGATTAAGCCCTTAAGGGGTGAAGAATGTCAGAGCAGGTGCCCTCTAGACAGGAAGTCTTGGCGGGCTGGATATTCTTTGCCATGTAGATTAAAAACGTGTTGTTGGTGGACTCCGGTGTGTGGATTCTTTCTTCGGGCTATTGTCTTAGAGCATGGGTGGCTCCTAGTCTACACTCATACTTGTCTGAGCGCTGGAGGCTTGGTGCTGGACAGAGCAGTGACATTTCTCTGCATTTGGCTGCAGGGAGCAGGTTCAGAGAGGAAGTGAGTACTGCAGCGAGAGCTGCTATTTTTCTCTCTTTTTAACAAGTGCTGGGCTACTTATTAAAAAGAGTGCAAAGTAAAACAACTGTTAGCAACCAGTCAGAAATTCATCTTTCAACATCCTGACAGTAAGAGATATCTGGCCATCGGGATATCGTACTTCAACTTTTTGCTTTATTACTAAATAAGCCTGACAGCTCGAAGTGAATAACTCATCTTCAACTAATGCCATGGCAGCTGAGTACTTAACTGTCAGCAGTTACCCAGAGCACAATTACATACAATGTAAACATGCTCAGAAGTTTGAACACACTCACTGGCCATGGCTTGATCCAGTTCTGTCGGCTCTGTACTGTACTGTACTAACAAGATGTAACACTTGGCAAGCATTGGAATTTGTACTCTGATATCTGCCTCCATGACATCAACCAATGCAGTGCTGATGACAGTCAGCAACAGACTCTTGCCAGCACCAAAACACAGAAGAGCTTTAGTAGCACAGGCAAATGTTGATTTCAGACTTACCATCTCCAAAGAGATTTGTTTGCTTCATTTGTCTTTTGTGTAGTGTATGCTAATGTCTACTCCTAAAAATGAAGCACAACGGAAAGGAAAAAAAGGAGAAAAAGCGAACAGTTGATTGCAATGAGTCTGTTCTTAATTGTGCGTGTTCTTGCCTTTTTCCTACTAAGGATGAATGCAGTGATTTTGCTGCAAATTGCTGTCACTCAGCTCAGAAGTTCAGCTCAATCCATTAAACTGCTTAAGTGAAACCTATAAAAAAAAACCTCTTATTTTCAGTGTGTTTTTTTTACTTCAAGTGAGTTTCTTAACTGTGTTGTCCACTGTGAGTGACAGCGGGCTCTGTCTATCTAGAGGAAGAGCCAGTTGTCCCCACTCCGTCCCCTGTCCGTTCCGCCAGTCAGCGCTGGAGGATCGGAGCGGGGAGGGGGGAATCCCTGCAAAACTCACTCACCTCATAGTTCTCCTTTAATGTAGTATTAAACTCTCAAACTTGCTTTCAGCAATGAATCCAGAGCAAACAAATATACGCAGGGCCGGCCTTAGGGGTGTGCAAGCTGTGCGGCCATGGCAACAAAGGCGCCAGGCGGCCGACACAGCTTGTCCTTGGGGCAAATGTAAAAAATAATTTTTAAAAAGTGACATTTTTATAGACTCTATTGTAGTTTAACATTTATTGTTTGCCTTCTGTTGTTTTATTTGATAAGAATACTTATATTGTGCCTACAAGTTTAATACCTTTAAATAAAAGTTTTATTTTTATCATACTTTTTAATGTTTCTTTGCGGCTTAACAAAATAGGAGTCTTTAAATGGTGCGGATATTGGAGGGGTGTGGTCACTGAGGGGCGCTGTAAAGCTTTCTCACAGGGCGCCTAAAGGCCTAAGGCCGGCCCTGAATATACATTGTCAAGCAAAGTATTTCTTTACATCTCTGTTCAAGTACAGTCACCATCTTTCCAAACAGCTGGCTCCCACTCTCCCAGCTCTGATTTCCTGAACTTCCTGAACTTCTCAGAGAGGAATGGAGAGCAGGAAGGAGGAGAGTGTCTTGCCTTGCTGTTTGTGGAGACACACAGTACACTAGCACACACAAGGATGGCTCCATAGGACCCCGCAAGGGTCTATAACTCTCTTTCTCTATAACTCTCTCTCTATTTCTCTTGCTTGCCGCAGTTTTTTCACCTGCTCTGGATCTGGTCTGGATCCGCACGCTGCGATGTGAACTGGAGGTCAAAATACCATAGGAATACATTGGATGCAGTTTTGATCCGGTCTGCACCTGCTCTGGTCTGGATCTGCTCCGCGCTTGGTGTGAACAAGCCCTAAATCAGGATATCAGGGCCAGTGTTCAGGGGACATCTGATTCTGCAGGAAACTAAAATATATACACTGAGTGGCCAAATTATTATGACCACCTGACGTTTGTAGGCAAATGAGCTATAATTTCACGCTGAAGTTGCTAGAGTGCCAGACCATTATAAATAGGGAAGCAGGTTGTTTACCACGACAGTAGAAGTGATTTGTGTTTCGGAATATATGGGTAAACAACGCGATTTAACAGCCTTTGAATGTGGGATGATTGTTGGCGCTCGGAGCCATGGAGCGAGTATCAGCAAAACAGCAGAATTCGTTAAATGTTCAAGAGCAGCTATTCTTAAAGTGTTTAAAGACTGGACTGTCAGCCGAAAATCTGGGTCTGAACGTGCGAATTGTGGCCGTCAGTGACTAGTCACTGTTAGGGCAGAACGGAGAGTGGCAAGACTGGTACAAGACAACAGAAGGGCAACAGCGCAGTGTCAGATTCCTCGCATCACCTTTCAACATCTCGTGGAGTCACGAGGCGGCCCAACGAAGTCATCTCGTGGCCCAACGAAGTACTGATGGGGTGGTCATAATAATCTGGCCACTCAGTGTATACATTAAGGAGCCGCATCCATTGTAAGTCATGTAATCAGAAATAGCCTAAAAACCCTTTGACTTTAATATCACTTTAAAAACCAACACAAAACCATCTTTGTTTTGTCTTCCTTGATGACTTCAGGGCAGCTTGCCAAAATAGCAACATTTCTGGGAAAATAAATCTCTCACTTTCCTGACAGCTCCAGTACCAAAGGGAAGCGTATTACTTGTTGTGAAGAGGACCTTTTTTAAAAGGGAAATTAAATTAAATTTAATTTTGATGTTGTTTTTTAGTTTATAAATTTCAGAGGATTTTCAGAACATTTAAGGGTTTCTAAAAAGGCATCACTGCAGCGGTAATGTCCTTTCAGGCTGGTGAACTCTAAGTAAAATCTCAGACGTAGAAGTGAGGGGATAAGTCACTGCTCTGATTGAGTTATTGAGCTCTGTAAACAACAGACTTTTATCATACTGTACGAGATGTTGGAACACATGTGATGTTTTAAGGAGTTCTGATTGTTAAAAAGATAATTAAAAAAACAAAACAAATTAGAACATTGTTTTAGCGTTGCTGTGTCAGACTTAGAAAAAAGTCAAATGCAGCATTATTCCTGCAAAAAAGTGGTAGACCATGGAAGGTGGTCCTTAGTCCTGTATAGAATGGCATTCACATAATAAGTTCTCTGTACTGTGAGCCTAAGTCAGTGAATGGTGCTTGTGCATTCTGACAATAGCTGGCGGACTCTGTCAGATTACAGTGCTCACAGATGGATATTCTATTATCCACACTGTTTGGATAGAGGAATCTGTGTTATTTTCTTCATTCAACCCAGAGGGTTAACAAAGAAAATATATGCGTGTATACTAAGCTTTAGGCTCATAGGAAGTGGGTTGAATTATGCTGGGTGTCATTAAACCCAGAAGACCAGCAGCAGCAGAAAGCAGCAGTGGGTGATCAGTGCACAGTGCCGGAGAGGGAGTAACATTTGTGGGAAATTCCGATTTTTCTGTTTTAACACCTGCTGTCTAATATATCTTTTTTTTAATTTAAAGTGATATTAAAGTGAAAAGGAGTTTAAGCTGTTTCATATGCTGATTAACTCACTTCCAATGAATGCTGCTCCTTTATGTTTAAAAATGTTAGTTTCCTGTAGAATCAGTTGGTCCCTTGAGCACTGGCTCTGATGTTCTGTTTTAGTGGGGCTCCTTTCCCTTGCATCCTTGTGTGTGCTGATAAATGGTACATGTCTCCACAAACACACAGATCACATGGTTTTGTCTGATGAAGGAGATTCTGGGTGACCGCGAAACATCGAGTGAATGTGATTACGCGCAAATGCGTCAATAAAGATGTGTTTTTGGTGATCTTGGAGTGCCGGTGTCCTACAGTCATATGTATCCATAAACACACAGTCACAATCCACTCCACAGCTCTCCGCTCCTCACTCCACTCTCCTTCCTTCTCCAAGCTAGTAGATGGAGAGCTGTTGGATTTTGCTCTGTCCCTGTGATCTTGTACTGGCCATGAAGTACAGGGAGGCCAAGCTCAGAGAGTTGGAGCTGCTTGGAAACATGATAACTGTTAAGTGCTCGTGTGAAATTGTAATGACTTACTTTGCTGGGAAATATACATTTGTTTGATCTTGATTCAATATTGAAAAAAGTTTGAGAGTTTAACCCCTTCATGACTGAGGCCTTTTTTTCATTTTTTAGAGCTTTAAGGTTTTTCCGAAGTGCAGTAATCCATAGCAACTGATTAAAAATCATGCAGTGAAGTCAAGTGAGGACAGAACAGATTGTGATTGGTGGCTATGGGTTACAACACTTAAGAATGATCACTTCAGAATAACACTCCCCACTTCACTATATTTTGTTGATTAGTAATAGAACTTAAATAAGAAAAAACCAGACGAAAAACATATTTGATTATGCATTTTTCCCAGGACAAAGCTTCTCAATCAGGACAAAAGGCCAGAGGGCACAAAGGAGCAAAAATTCACATATTCACATGTATGGTTCGCAATTTGGTTTAAACTACATTATTGATTGAATTAGCATGCTGTTGTGCAATTTAACTTTTTTTTTTTCGTTCCTATTCAACATATTCACCGAATTAAGTGATTGCCGATGAGTTTTGATATATCTCAGTACCATTCAATTATTAGATTCACCAATATTGTTCAGCTTTTAACAAAAAAAAAGTTTTTGGAACATATTGCTCACCTTGCACTTTTGCCATTTGTTAAAACATTTGGTATGTCAACTGCTTGTAGCTCTGGGTCACTGTCTGCATAGATACTTACATATAAACACATTGACAGGTTTGTTGCTGTCCGGCATAGTTGTGTGTATAAGTGTGTGCTTTTTTAAATGTTTCAGGAACATAAATGTAAGCTTCTTCAGGAGCTGAGATAGATGTCAATGTTTTCACATAATCTATAAGGTAATATCTCTGCACTATATAAATATAAAACCAGTTCGTATATATTGGTGTTCTGCCATGTTGATATCTACGAGACTACTGTGTTTCACAAGAGTTTTTTTTTTTAAATAATCTTAGTGTATAGCGTTCTTAATTCCATTTATTAAGCACCCAGCACACTAAATCAAGTATGTTTTCTCATTAATTTCACCTATTATAATTTACAGGACAGCTTAATTCAGTTTTAGTTTTAGCATGCAGACATCAGTAGATTGTTGAGAAGGAAAGATTCTGCTGATTAAAATAGATCCCTTACCAAAACTTTATTTTTTTTACTTTTGCATAAATTAGGGAAGGATTAGGACAATCAGGTTTTTATTGTAGTCTCTGCTCCTTCCAAGTTTATTAGTTCACTCAATATATCCTAGTGACCATTTTTTGACACAGGAAATCCAACATGTTTAGGTTGACGCAGCAACAAAAGGTGAGGGTAACCAAAAGGTCCCTAATAATAACTTTGACAGGAGAGATTGTCCCTCAGTTTGAAGAGATTTCCTTTCATTGCTTGACGTTTCCCTGAAACCAGAAGTAAAAGGAAATCTCCCCGGTGGAACATATACAGCAAAAAAGAAACTGGCAGGAGTGTTAACCATTTTCTATTGTATCCAAAACAAAAAGTAAGGATTTGGCTATAGATACATTTTAAATTACATGTATCTATATGCCACCGTTCGTACACTCTGCTGCATGGAAATCATGTTCTAAGAAACTTAAGAGTTTTGATGGCCTGCCAGCCAACAGAAAAAAATGGATAATTTTTAATAATGGGGTGATTAGGGATGCATTCCATTTCATTATTATTTATTATAGATATGTACTATATATAGCACCGTCAATTTATGCAGGTCTTTACTTACTGCACATTAACAGCACTCCCTGCCCTCAAGGAGCTTACAATCTGAGGTCTCTATCCCACATACTAGGGCCCATTTTGACAGGAGACAATTAACATACCAGCATGTCTTTGGACAGTGGGAGGAAATCTCAGCAAGGCAGAAGTGCTGACCACTGAGCCATTGCTGCCAACTATTGATACAGAAGTTGTTTAAACGGATGTTCATACAGCTGATCTAGTGGATGAGGGCTCAACCAAGGCAATCACTACTTTCAAAAACTGATTGGCTTTTTTTGACTTATGCCAGTGAAATCACAACTAATGTATTTCTTTCTTTTATTGCATTATAGATAGAGCTACCAGTTATTTTATAATATAATAAGTGTAAACAAATACTCTACACTATGTATTATTATAAATGTTATTAGGTTTGTTAATTTCCTAATAGGTCAACAGCTTCATCATAAACATAGGTTTGTGTGTGCATATTTTGTACCACAGTGTAGGTATTTTGGAATAAAGAACAGAGTCTGACCAGTAATCTGAGAAAGAATAAAGTATGTTTACAACATGTGATATCTTCTGTTTAATAATAAAAATAGAAAAGTCAAGTATTTTGCTCTACTTCCGAGAAACAGAGATCCCCTCGGGCTTTTGAAACTAGATGATCCAATTCCCTATGCACCTCTTCACAGGGGTTTAGAGTATTCAAACCTATAATGAATGTGAATGGAAACCAGATGGATCTGAAGTGTGCAGCAAACACTACAAAGGGCCGTGACTTACCTCGAGGCAGTGCTGCGTGCATTCTTTCCTTCCCTTGCCATCCGTGGGTGAAAGTTCTAATGTGCTTTTACTCAATTTGACAATTCCACATAATTTATGCTTGCTTAATTTGCAACTAATCACTGCGCACTGATGACATCATGGATCAGAAGGCTACATGTTCTTGATTACAGGCATGGTAAATATTTACTTGGCACATTATTAATTTGATATGTCTGTATGCGTGTTTATAGGGCACAGATTGCATGTGATAGAAATGGCATATATATATTTCTGACATTTTCCAAGCTGTTTATACAGTATAAGCATATATGACAAATGACTATCATGGAGACATTCAACGAGTACCCACCTTTAGGTAGCTTTGTTTAATTCTGTGAACCACAGACCACACACATGAGTAATAAAGCGATTAAGGACAATAATAATTGTGAAAGAACAGAAAGACATACAAAGCTACTAAACCCTATACAATGTGTCAAATAATAAAGAAAAGTATTTCCAAATCCAAAACCATTTTTTGGATAGAGTAGGGAATGACCAGGGCCGGATTTACTCTCCCTGCTGCCCCAAGGCCAGGCCAGGGGACGGCAGGGTTAGTTTTCATTTGTTTTATTGTTTCTTTATTTTTTTACCTTTTTGATTTTGATTTTTTTACAACCAATCAGCTTCTCTCTTCAGTTTGTTCAGTTAGGGTTTGGAAATGAAAGGTGGATGCTGATTGGTTGCCATGCACAGCTGCTCCAGATTTTGTATGCTCCAGTTTTGATAAATTCCACATTGTGAGGGGAATTTATCAAAATTGAAGCAGACAAAATCTGGAGCAGCTGTGCATGGCAACCAATCAGCTTCTATCGTTCATTTTCAAAACTTAACCAAACAAACCGAAGAGAGAAGCTGATTGGTTGTTTTGGGCAACTGTTCCAGATTTTGTCCACTTCAGTTTTGTTGTTTTGCTGGTAGGTAATACTCACCTCCTTTATTTTCCTCTGGTGATCCAGCCAGTAATACACTTTCAGTCCTAGGGTGACGGTGCTCACTGTACTGTATCTATGGAGTAGCAGTCTTGTCAAACTAGACTACTCTCCTGATTGGACTACAAACACATCCTCTTCTCTTAATCTCCAATACATAGGGAGATGTATTGTAGTTCACAGAAGATAGCTGGAAAAGTTGATCACACTAAGAATTCAGTTCAGCGCATAGAAAGTTACAAGGATACAATATTCCCTAGAAGAATTATCCGGTATTTTATTGTACTTGCAGAAAATGTAGCATGAAAAAAACAAACTAATGCAACTACCACATTTAAGGACTGATAAACTGCAATATATTCAATTGTTATTTTTGTGTTTAGATATCCTTCAAGTACTTACATAGTTATATAGTTAGTCAGGTGGAAAAAAGACACAAGTCCATCGAGTTCAACCTATAGAGATAAGGGGCAAAAAAACCCAAAACAAAACGCTATACCCACATTTACACCGTTGATCCAGAGAAAGGCAAAAAAACAAAACCCTATAAAGCATGGTCCAATTTGCTCCAACAGGGGGAAAAAAATTCCTTCCTGACCGCATATGGCAATCAGATATTCCCTGGATCAACAATCTCTGATGCCTAATATACCTATAAGAACTTTTTAAGCAGTTAACTGAACTAACTAGAACTAGGTCCTGGGCAAAGAAGGCCATGGAAACTATAGGAAATGCATGTGAACAAAACCCATAAGTCAGGGGTGGACAAATTAAAATGGATATCAGGAGCCAGTCTGTCCACTCCAGGAGCCAGTAGGATATTTTTTAGAAGCCAGCCCCATTGACAACAACTAGAGAAAACCTCAAAAATTAGGAGACAGATGTAAATTTGAAAGGAGCATTGGCTACCTGGCTCCTTGGTTTTGTCCAGCCCTAACATAAAGTATTTATATCCAGAGGTAGTCTGCTTTTCCATATACAGTATAAGGTCCCTCACTTAAAGTGACATTAAACCCTCAGATGTTTTAACATAAACCAATACTGTAATGTGGTCCTTACTGTAATCCATGGTTGTTTCCCTTCTCTTTACTGCTCTTCCTTTTAAATCCTCATGTCTTCTCATGCTTGGGGAGAACTTCCCTTTTCAGCTCAGGGCCTCTTCCTGTAGTGCTGGCTCAGGTTACAAGCCTATACAAACCTATACACAGACACTGTGTATCCATTCCTGAGACAAGGCAGTCTGCTGCAAAACAGAAGTTCTGCAGAGCATGAGAACAGATACAGATTTAAAAGGAAGAGCAGCAAAGAGAAGGGAAACAACCATGGATTACAGTAAGGCACACATTACAGTATTGTTTTATGTTAAAAAATCTGAGGGTTTAATGTCACTTTAAGGAGGTAAGGTCTAAAACAAACTAACAAGAGCTTTAACAAAAGTGTAGCAAAACAATCTGCATGAACCAAGATTTTTTTTAAAATGGATAATAATATACAGGTGTTATTCACAAAAGGGTGAAGAGTTTGGAGAAGGCAGGAGAAGTGAACAATCTAGGACAAGATAACTGATTTGGAAAGATTTTCCAATTCAGCTCACTTTCCAGCTCAGCTATGTTGTCCTAGATTGTTCACTTCTCCTGCCTTCTCCAAACTCTTCACCCTTTTGTGAATAACCCTGCTAATATTTCATCAGACAAAGTGTGGTTTAATAACAGTTTTATCACCCCTGCACTCTTCTTTTCTGCTTTTCTTTCCAACTGGGACAGCAACTATAACCATTCACCTAGTAGCAGACTAACTTGTATTTGTCACATGGATCAGTCACATGGATCACATGGACAGAAGTCTTATATGTCGGTCAAATGAGCAATAATTCAGGACAAATTGTTGGGCCCATACAAACCAATCAAAACTCAACTTTTTAGTGATCTGCTTTAATACCTTTAAGTAAAAGAAGATCTCACGAGTTGCTATGTATGTTGCACATTCTTAATGTTTGTTCTTTTATCTTTTAAAAAGCCTGATCATGCTGACAGAAAAAAATATTGAAAATATAAAATATATATTTATGTAAGGCCTTGCCTTTCAATTCCCAAAATCATTGGAAAGACTGCTGAAAATCTGTCCAAAAAGCTCACATGATAAAATGTGACAAGATTGCATTTCCATCGGCAAATAAGACATTTTGTCCCATTCTTAAGACTTTTATGTGGCGCCAACTTCAAAGGCTAGATAATACAGATTGTTGTCTTTATTTACCTTTCTGCAAATGAAATTTATATCATATGCCTATTTTTTATTCATGTTTGGAATTTCGGCGTCATAACACATGACTGATTATTATATGAAGATGATTTTATTGTTAGCATATTGCCATTGATGAATGGGGTCCCTAGAATTGTTTGAAATATATTAGAATGCTGATTTAACTACAGGTGGTAACAATTATACTTTGAGAATGAGTAAGGTATATACACATGTAGAAAATTAATGTGGGAATAAATCTGATGGATATGGGCTCTAAAAATCTTCCTTATGAAATCAATTTAATAGCATTTTATAATAAGTAGATCAATAATTTAAAAAATCAGAAAACATTATGGTGATAAATTCTACAGGATCATTATTCATTGTAAAGACCAAATTATTATGTTATGTATTTATGTTCATGGTAAACACATGTCCAGTATAGTCTGGTAGTCCATGGCAATTAAATTCACCTCCATTAGTTTATTTTCCTCATAGTGCATAGACATTCATTTTTGTTAAAATTACTAGTGGTTGGTAGTGATTGTTCTGTTTTTGATACTGTTAAAGTCTGAGGATACCTAATTGACTTGATATGGTCTGGTTCCCCTTGAATCCGGGAAACCACAACAAGAAATAAAAGGAAATCTTTCCAAAGCAAAGGGGAAACTCCTTCTTAGAGAGTTGTCACCAGATCAGGTGCCCCATTTGGAGATGTCCCAGTTATTGCTGTTCTAGTGATGGATTCCCACTTCCTTCTGTCCAGTGATAATGGTCAACAGGACAAATAGAAAGGGTGAATCTCCCAAGCAGGGTCACAGACCTCAATAAAAACCTGACAGGGGTTCTAACCTTTCCACATGTTATCCCAAACTATGAAAAATAACTTTAACCAGTTGACATCCGCGGTGTTAAACCCCCTTCATATAAGTGTTCAAGTCCTAATTGACTTGGAGCTAGGGCAATTTGTGCTGCCTAAGACATGCTGGTAATGGTGGTTTTGTGTTTGATACTGATAACGTCTGGTGATTTCTAACTGAATTAATAAAATCTGGTCCCCCTGAGGAGCTACCTGAGGTTGCCTTAGCACCTTAGTGTATGACCACCTGGGCTCAGCCAGCACAGCACAGAGCACCAGGACCTTCAGAACTGAAAAGAGTGAGGACCTCTCAATGTGAGAAAGGGTGGAGAGACCTGAAACTGTTGCTCATTCTAAAAAAGAATGCCTTTTGGTTTGTTCACCCTATTGAAGAAGGAATACATATTATATGCAAGCAATTTAGTATTGCATCCTCCATTTCTGATGCTGTTGCAGTGGTGATGATTTGAAGTCCACTTGAAGTTGATTCGTGAGATCCTTGTTGGTGCTAATTGATGATTGAGATATATACTATGTGTATATCATGTTTGCACTTTTCTTATGAAGGGGTGGATGGGTCTGTCTATGGTCAGAGGAGACTTAATCCAGACCCCCTTATCCAGAAAGCTGTACAGAAACAGGTCACTTTTATTAGTGAACTATTGCTGGCTGCAATCCGCCAGCAATAGACCACTATAGCAGTGTTCTACTGCTGCAGAGAGAGGCTGGATAGAGATGCAGCCAGGGCCGGATTTCCCACAAGGCCAACTGAGGCCTGGCCTCGGGGCAGCAGTGAGTAGAGGGGCAGCAGGGGGGTGGAATTCGTATCTCTCAACAGTCAGGACATGTAGTCCAGGGCGCCGTGCGGGTAGTTGTTTTCTAGATTAAGCTCTGCTTTGGGCAAGCAGGGCTAAATGTACAGCGGAGAAGCCGCTGCTTGTTTTGTACAAGTGATCTGCATATGGGGGG
>NW_017307627.1:52076-71984 GCF_000935625.1 Nanorana parkeri
GGAAGTCGGGTAAGGGGGGGGGGGGGGGAGCATTGAGGAACCTGGCATTGGGGCAGCAGAGAGAGTAAATCCGGCCCTGGCTGCAGCAGCTCTGCCTGATCCTCCGTACTGACAGGAAGTGCTGTGACAATACTCATCACTCCCCATTGTGTTTTAAATTCTCTTTTATGGCACGCTCCTATGGAGCAATCTGTAGAAGGATTGAAGCACAGTGCTGCAGGGGATAAGTTACCCCTTCCCCCCCTCCCAACCTAAAGCAACATACTTCATGCCATGGCCTACCCCAATAGCCAGACTCTGTCTGTGCTTTGGATCAGCATAAATATCTCTGCGGCTGACGCCATACTCGGCTTTTTGTCTATATTATGTGTATTTATGCTATAAGCATGCTGCTCAGAAACGTGAAGCTCATTTAGATAGATGCATCTGTACCACTCAGTGTTAAGATGCATCTTAGTGCTTTCATTGCAGTTTACTTTTAGTATGTTAGATGCAGAGATGTATTTAACTTTGGTGCTGCCCTAGGCAAGGCAGCAACGCCGCCCCCCCAACCCTGCGCTTCTCCGACTTCACCCCTCCCCCGGGCTTACAGACTCACCGTAGATCAACGCCGCCCGCCATCTGCACACGCCGTCCACTCTCCAGGCCGACGTCCGCGTCATCCCATCCAGGTGAGTAACACTCGGGGTGCCGCTCTCAGCGAATCTGCCGCTCCAGGCAAACCCCTTGTTAGATGCAGGCTATAAAGGTGTATGCAGCGTTGTGATGTGACAGTCATTTTTAATCCTTCACCAACCACAGACATATAGTTTTGAAAGGGCCATGTGATTTTGTATTTTAACAATCGATTCAGTGTTACCATTCCTGCAATTTGCTAAGAAAAAGTCTTGCAATTAAATATAGTGGATCTCAAAAATTGAGATGTTGAAGTGTTAAAGTATATCAAAACCGAAGAAAAAAAATGCTATATATGTCAGCTTACCAGTCCTTAGATTTGGTGCCTGTGTTACTTTTTTAGGCTCTTTTTTTATTTTCACTTGGTGATCATGCCAGTAACATACTTCCTGTCCCACAGTGACAACACTCTCTCAATGTACTGTATTAACGGAGGAGCAGTGTTTTTAATTGATTGTGATTTGGACTACTGAACACCCCCACTCTCTGCCTGGGGGCTGTTCTGTATTTCTCAGAGATGAACTAGGCAGGGCTTATAATGATGTTTGTCAATTTCAGTGCAGCACGGGCAGAGTGCACAGGAAGTTACAAGCTTACTGGATTTTGGCAGGATCAACATGTATTTGTTGCACTTTTTGGACATACATAACAAAATGCTTAAAATGGAATATTTAACAGGCCAAAGGGAGCAAATAAGTGACGTTTATTGTTAGGGTTTACATACACTTTATGTTTAAAACATTTTTTCACATCCTTTAACATCTTTAACACCCTTTGTAGAAAAAGCTGTGCTGTATGTTAGTTAGAGTCATAGTTTAAGAACACACTTAAAGGAGAACTATGAGGTGAGTGCTTTTCACTCACCTCATAGTTCTAGCCGACCTGTGACAATGAGACTGTCACAGGTCGGCTCAGTAGATCGGGAGGTGAGCGAACACATACCGGCGTTCGCTCACCTCTCGATCCTGTCACAGCCCTCTGCCGTGACAGGGGAGGGGCTGGATTCCCCCCTCCCCGATCCGCCAGCGCTGACTGGCGGATCGGACGGGGGAGGGGGCGGGTACAGCTGGCTCTGCCTCTAGATAGGCAGAGCCAGCTGTCACTCACGCAGCTGGGCGGATCCAGACATAATTGTCGGGATCCGCTTCAGCATCTCAGTATACTGCGAGCAGTAGCTTGCGGTATACTGAGCCTAGGGTGACGGGAGGACGCTAGTTTGTGTTCTCCCGTTACCCTAAGGAGAACTATGGGGAAAAGCCTTAACCCCATAGTTCTCCTTTAATATGCTTTCCCTTCCATCATTCAATCCCTCTTAGCAGAAGAAAGGTCAGTTTCACTTTATCAAAACAATATAATTTATTTTGATAGGGTGATGCTTTTACAAATACACAGATCACTACGGATAAGAATCACTCAAATCATATAAGATTTCCGAGAAGAACACATTGTAACTATCCTGCGTATCAAGATACCTCTTGTCTACTCGATTGCATGTTCAGAAGGGAACAGGGAGGGAGATGTGGAATGGCACAAAAGGGTCTTTCACATACGTCCAGGCGTTTCATGAGATACAAGACTGGCAGAGAGTTCTGGATCAAGAGGTCATGTTCTGAATCCAAAACCATCAAGATAATGTGAAATGTGAGAAACTACTATTTGAGCGTTCCTAAATCCGTTGAAGTGGCCTTGTATTAGAAGTGGTAATGGCAAAAAGCGAGGAAATGCAGGATGATTTAGGAGAAGCTAAAACCAGCAACAATTTGTTCTGCTTAGGCCTACCACAAGTGTTATCATCTCTTGTTTCATCTACAAATAACACTATGATTTCCATATAACAAAATCCACAGAAACACAGCTACTTTTTGTTAAATGTCTGTAAAAATGATGTTGGTGTACAAAGGATATATTTCTTATGTTGAAATTTCAGAGCTTACACTCCCTGGAGACATTTTCCAGCATTTGGCTGACGATCTGTCCAGTAGGGTCAACTGCCAATTGCTGGCTGAAACCCCATTTAGTCTTAAAAGATAGATAAACAGAAGCAGACATAATTCATATTGAGCTACATAAATATTAAGAATGATACATTTACTAACTACCCTCTATCCAGTGTTCAGGTTTTCTGTGTGTGACAGTTTGTGACATGGCAGACAATTTGCATTGTGTGTAATGTATTGATTATTCAATATGAGACATTCTTAATACTACAGGCTTAAGTCATAACTTTTTCTTTTAAACCGTGCATACAAAAACAATCAGCAGATAGAAGTATATAGCTATTTGTATTAAAGATGTATTAGTAAATCTTGTGTTTTGTAAGGAGTGCATCTTTGAACGCAATGTTAGTGAACTCGGTTCTGTACACACAAGGGTAACTAATTTTCCAGACAAATATGAATTTATTATTGAGGAGGTCTCACTTTTATGAAGAGCTCAATTAAAGAAAGCCTTTATTATGATGATAATTTAAGTTATATCTGAAATTGTAAATATTAAGCACACATAAGGATAAAATGACATTTTCTTTCTGTGCAAATTCTCTTATAATACGATCTACTGTTTACAATTATCATATATTGTATGTATAGTATAGCACCTTTTTACTTAAAGTTCTGAATAATCTGAACTATTGTACTCGGTAGTATGTAGTATGTGTTGGTAATCGGTTGTAGTGTGTGTTGGTTATGGATTATATCAACAGTTGGTACCGGGTTGTAGTGTGTGTTGGTTATGGATTTTAGTATGTGTTGGTACTGTTTTTTGTGTGTGTTGGTACTGGGTTGTGGAATGTCCTGGTAATGGGGTGTAATAAGTGTTGGTTCTGGACTATAGCATGTGGTGGTACCAGGTTGTAGTGTGTGTTGGTATTGGGTTGCAGAATATTTTGGTACTGGCTTGTAGGTTCTGGATTTTAGTCGTGGTACTGGGTTGTACTATGTGTTGGTTCGGGACTATAGCATATGTTGGTACCATGTTGTAGTGTTTGTTGTGTTGGTATTGGGTTGCAGAATATTTTGGTACTGAGTTGTAGTGTGTTTTGGTTCTGGATTTTAGTATGTGCTGGTACGGGGTTTTAGTGTGTGTAGCTACTGGGTTGTTGTGTGTGCTGCTACTGCATTGTAGTATGTGTTAGTATTGTGCTAATAAACATTTCCACATAAAAATAAATAGGGTCCTATTTATTTCCAGCAAAAAAAAGCTTTCTCCAGTAATACATCAGGAAATGGTGCCTGCTGTTTGCTGTTGTGGAGACCAATCTTTGCAGCCAGCTATATGTGTGCAGTGTCACTGCTCTACTGAAGGCTCCCTCCCCTTCTGCTACATGATATAGGGTTCCCTTTGGACTCCTCCCTGCGTTGCTGGAAGAAGAGGATCTTGAAGGCAATAGATTTCCTGGGGGTATCCTGTCACTCAGGATACCCCAAAAATGTGTTTACTAATGGGGTTTATACAGCTCTAGGGGTTTATAGGGCTCTAGATGGGTTGGGAGAGGTTTAAGATTAAAAAAAAAAACTTTACCAGAGATGTGCTTTACTCTGATTTCTGTGTAGTCCACTGTGGCCAAACTGCAGAGAGCTCATTGCAGTGTCACAGACATTGTACTTCTTGAATATTTGCTATGCAAACCCTCTCTTCTGCATGTATCACAAATCCCATGTAAACTTCCAAGACAGGCTTAAATCTAATTGGTTGCAGGAAAAATTACCTAGTACTAACTTTTTGTTTCAGGCATTCTGTTTTTGACAGCAAAGAGTCTGCATTGGGTGTGTTTGGGAATAGCTGTCCTATATCACAAGCAGAGGTTCTCAGCTCACTAGATTGCCAACAATCTGGTGCAATACAGAAATGCCGGAGTAAAAAACTGAAGGACTGAGCAGTTCATTAAATGCATATTTAAGGTTTAATTTCCCATTTTGACTGAATTGTACCTTTAATGGTTTCATCTGTCTTGGTGTCATACAGCATCCAATGACACAAGTAAAATTGAGGACATGTCTTAACATCTCCGTTAATCAGCTCTTTGCTAAAGGATGTGGTCTAGTGAACATCTAACCTATTAAAAGGCTATTACATAGAAAATTTTTACATTTGTGTTCAGCTGTCGGGAACTGTACTAGAAACGAGGTCAATTCTATGTTATAACCTTTGTACCAATGTTTTCTGATTTCTTGTTGCAATAGCTGTTTAGTAGTACTGATTTTGTAGAAGATTTTCTATCACGCTGACCTTTAGTCTGCCCATTGCTCCTGTTTTGGGACCAATCATAAGTCACCATTCTAAAATATATATAGCATTAAATGGTCTGTTGTCCAATACCTGCAGTTTTGATAAATATTTGGTTGACTATTGGCCAATGGACCAGGGCACTGGTTCAATGCTGTTCAAGAGTTGAATTCCTATTTCAAGTTTACTTTAATGCATATCTAAAGCCAAAACTTTTTTTCCATTTTGTGTAGAGTAGTGAATGATTCTGTTTTTTTATGGTCTTTTGTTTTTCTTTGACTCATTGGGAAGGTTTCCCTTAACATACTCTCTAGTAGACATAACAGAAAGTAAAAGGATATCTCTCCTAAGTGAGGGAAATGATCCCTTAGACCAGGGGTGCCCAATAGGTAGATCGTGATCTCCCAGTAGATTACAAAAGCAATGCTGGTAGATTGGTGTGCACACAAGGCTGGCACCCAAAAACTGCACTGCCAAAATCCAGTGGGGATATCAAAGATCTCCCATGACCGGTCCTGTGTCCCCTCACCTTTTGTGTCCAGCCACAGCCAATCAGTGAGCAAGTGGGAATATGACCTGTCCTATATCCACCCCCTCCTGAAACTGTAACGCCACCGCACCACAGTAGACTTTCAAATGATCAGCTGAGTGAGTTAGTAGATCTCATTGAGCTGGTCATTTGAAAAGCTGTTTGTAGCACATAAACGTGTGGGCACCCCTGCCTTAGACTATTATCCCTAGAACAAGTGTCCCTATTGGAAGATTTCTCTTGCTCTAGACAACAATTTCAGTCCCAGTGGTCACCAGAACAAATAGAGGGAGTAAATCTCCCTAACATGGACACAAACAACAATGCAAACCTGAAACCTAAAACCCCTCACCAACCCCTCTATGCAAAACAAAAAAAAGTTATAGTTTTAGTTACACCGAAGTTTTATAGACTGAGAAACTTTCAATATTTCTCCATGCTTAGACACTGCAGATATTTATTATAAATGGCTGTTCCCTGTGTAAAATGAATGTTACGCTGTAATATTAGTTCACCGTTCAGAAAAAGAGAAACTCAATAGAAGTAAGATACTTTAGAGCACAACTTTAAAAACTGGGGCAACACAGTGGCGTAGTGGTTAGCACTTCAGCCTTACAGCACTGGTTCGAAACCTGGCCAGGTCACTATCTGCAAGGAGCTTACATGTTCTCCCTGTGCTTGCGTGGGTTTCTCCCCACCCTCCAAAGACATGCTGGTAGGTTAATTGGTTCCCGTCTAAATTTTCCCTGTATGCATTCATGTGGGATAGGGACTTTAGATTGTAAGCTCCTTGATGGCAGGGACAGATGTGAATGTGTACTGTGTAAAGTGCTGCATAAAATTGTCAGCGCTATATAAATACCTGTAATTAAAAAACTATTAACCCATGCAGTGGGAGTACCCCTGCACTGCAAGGGTTAAATGCTCATTTTTGCCTAGGGTCAAAAATAACATAATAAAGTAATACTCACCCGATCCTCTGAGCTGAGGAGGAGACAGACTGGAGGTAGCACTGTGACAGCCAACGGCTCTGAGGTTCGAATGAGTTTAAACTTTATTTTTTCATTTTATGTTATTTTTTACCCTAGGCAAAAACGAGCACTTAACCCATGGAGCACAGGAGTAGCCCCGCTGCAAGGGTTCATACATTTTTTTACTCGAATGCAGTTGACAGTTTTCCTTTAAATGAATATGTTTTAGTATTTTTTCTTAAGTGCCTTGTTTTCAAGCTGACCAAATTAACATTAGCCCTTTTTATTTAGTGCACCAGCAAAGTTTTGACGCATTACTGTGTTTGAGAAAAGTTTTTGGTAGTACATCATCGGACATAACTAGACTGGGCGTGTTACAACATAACGAGCTTCCTTATGCTCTGGCATCCTAATGATGCTAATGTTCCACTAAAATCCATATTGTGCCTAGAAAAATATGAAATCACTAAGAGCGATACTGTGAAGAAGTGAATGCGACAGGAAAACACAGAACACAGAGGTCCTGGTGGTTGAGCTGTGGCTGCTTCTTATCCAGCTGTTTCCAGGGGTTTAATTCTGTGCAGCTGGTGTGACCTCACCACTCTCACAATCCCTAGAGGGCCAAAAAACTCATAATCTACCAACTCAGAGCCAGCTGCTTGAAATGCGTAAACGATCGTCCAAAAACGTACAAGCTTTTCCCACCCCTCCAAACACACCCATACAGCACACTCCATTTCTCACCTCCAGACACATACCCCTAACTTCCAGCTGCATTGTGCTGTGTTGTACTCTCTCCATTGTGACCTGTGTCATTCTACTGAATTGCTAGTACAGGAAAGGTTGATTGACATTATGCTATAAACACGTGTACAGTGTCTGCTCTCTTTAAAAGACAATCTTCCTATAAATGTATAGAATCTATGGGTACCAGAAAACTAAAGCAGCTGTTTAATTATATACAGACATTGTTTTAAACTGTGCCTGGCATAAGGGCTTAGAAAAGAGTTAACTGAATTAAATAAGCAGCTTTATTCCAAATCAGAAATTATCTGAAATGATCTGTTAACTTTAGTTCTCTTCAGTGGAACTATCCACTTGTAATACATTGGGGGGTATTTATCAAAACTGGAGCAGACAAAATCTGGAGCAGATTTGCATGGCAGTCAATCAGCTTCTATCTCACATTTTCAAATCTTAACTGAACACATTGAAGAGGGACGCTGATTGGTTACTATGGGCAACTGCTCCAGATTCTGTTTGCTCCAGTTTTAATAAATTCCCCCCATTATGTTTAGGGATGAGCTTAGGTTCAGACCGAACCCAGTCCAAACCTGAGCCCTTCTGAATCTGGAAGGAGCTTTTACCGAACACGGAAGGAAGCTCCTTCCTCGCCGCCCAATTAGCTGCAAGTGCGGATTTCTCTGCCCACAGCTTGATGTATACAAAGGACAGGATTTAGTGATGTAATTGACTTTATATGGCTACATGACTATATTTGGAAATTTACATTTACCTTTTATGGCTATGTGACCATATAAGGTAAATGAGGTCAGCACAAGCATCCTGCCCCTTTAGTTACATGCAGCTGCAGGACAGGGAATGCCTGACCCGCAGCTGATTGAGTGGAAGTGCCAATGGCACTTCCTTGCTCAAAGTAGCTCAGGTTCGGTCTAAACCTGAGCTCATCCTTAGTTATATTTCAGTGAAGGGACCTGAGCGTCACATTATTTCAGCTCAAGGCTCTTGGCTCAAGAGGTGTGTAGAGCAAGATTTTGAACCAGTCACTCTGTACCAGGATCCTCTGAAATGTAACAGGGCCATGACATGATGGCATGAGCTAAAAGACAATGCTTCAGTCAGCATAAGGTTTATATGTACTTTCAGTGTTTGGGTGGGTTTCCCTTGGTGCTCTAGTCTCCCTTTTGCTTTCCAAATGTAAAACTCTGGTTGCTATGGGTCACTGGGCTTTGAGCATTTTATTGCTTTATTTTGCTTTATTGCATATGCTCCAAGGAGTTTGTGTCTGGATTATTTATTTATTACTGGTATTTATATAGCGCTGTCAACAATTTACGCAACACTTTACATTCATATCTGTCCCTGGCCTCAAGGAGCTTACAATCTAAGGTCCCTATCTCACATGCATACATACAGGGCCAATTTAGACAGAAGTCAATTAACCTTCCAGCATGTCCTTGGTGTGTGGGAGGAAACCGGGGTACCCAGAGGAAACCCACACAAGCACAGAGAGAAGGCGGCTTCAACATGCATTTAAAAACTGGTGTCACAGTACCAATGGATTCATATTAGGCTTTGATTATTACTTGTCTTTGGTCAAATCTGGGGTTTAAAAGACAATTTATGAGTAAGTCCACACAAAATTGACAGTCTGTGAAAGGGGTTAATTCTCTGCGGTTCTTTGGAAAGCTGGCTGTGCCTCTTTGGAGGCACAGCCAGCTGTGTCTGCCTCCTCCCCATCTGTCCATCCAGTCAGCTCTGGAGGAACAGAGAGGAGAGTCACTGCTCTCTGCATGGAGAAGATTGGGAACTGAGCGATCAGCGGTATGCAATCGCTCAGTTCTCGATCAATAGAGCTGACGCGTGACAGCTGCAGTGTCACACGTCAACTCTAACTATTGGGAAGAGTGTATTTTACTCATCCTATAATACTCCTTTAAAGAGAATATAGTTAGCCATATTTGTTAAATGACTGATGCTGTTTGAATTATGGAGGCAACACCTACTGTTTGCTCCAATATTGGGCTGACTGACATTTATAAGAGTCAGTGGGAAAAATATCCCTAACATCGGTGTTCAGGGAAGAATGCCCCTTACAGTGGTGATCAGAAAGACACCCTTACAGAGAGCTAAAAAGATCATTGGTGTCATGCTGCTGGCTCTGCCAAGTAATGTTGGATATCGGAAACTTGCAGGCACCATCAGATGGGAGGTCAGTCAGCCACAGCTCAAGGAACCCTTATCAACCTCTGGAGGAACCCTGGTTGAGAATGGCTGCTCCAGGGCTTAGCATCACTACTCTCTCTGTTGCTTTTAGATGTGCTGCAATAAATTAGTACAGATTGTCACGCTATAATTAATAACATTTGTCTCTTGTATTAACAAGCAATTGACGTGCTGGCATTTTATTCAGGAAGAAGTGACAAGCAGAGTATAAAGACTTTCTTTTCTTTTGTTTGTTTTCTTTAATCCTTGTCGCTAGTACATAAGGTCACGTCTTAAGTCTTTGTAAAGTTAAACTATAAAACATCCACATGCACACTGATAACGTCTTTCACATGGATGTACAAGGAAGTAACTGAATAGCACAAATATCTCCTGAACATACGGCAAGGCATAGTCAAATACCCCCAGCCTTTCCCCCACTATGATATTTTTTATTTCCTCGTATTATAGTGCAGCAGTTCACTGCTACATAACACAGTTTGCATTTGGCACATTTGTTGTGTTTAAAGTGAAACTTCAGACAGAACCTGTGTTAATATTGCTGTCTATGTTCCCACTGGGGAGATTTTGCCACACTTTTTTATTTCACAGCACACTAAGAAAAGGATGAAATCATCCCAATTTAAGTTGAATATCCACCTTAGCTAGCAGGAGGTGAGATTTCCCCTCACCTCCTGTTCTGGACAACTGTATAATTTGCCAAAGTCACCAGGACACAAAGTGAGTGACATTCTCCAACGGGCAGCTAGACAGAAATATAAAGCAGAAAGATGTTCCATACTCTTTTCCATTCTCTCAGAAGAAAAGGTCTTGGATAGAGATTTCAAAATACCACAGAAAACATAGTGTTAGGAATCTGGTTTGTTAAAGAATCAAAGATATAATAATAATAATAATTAGGGATGCACCAAAATTTCAGCCGCTGAAACATTTCGGCCGAAAATTCAGTGTATCCCTAGCTTCTCTCATCCCCGCTGGGCGCCAGTTTGTGTGCCTTCTGATGCAGAGGCCTGCACGCAGGAGGGAGGAGAGAAGGTTTCAGGATGCCGAACGGTGGGGGAGGAGATCGCTGTCAGCGTTGCTGGAGGCCAAGCTCTCTTCTGGATCGGCCTCCTGTATCAGGATCGAGAGCTCTACGCTGTCACAGGAGACAGGGCACTCCTCCCGCACAAACATGTGTACAAACATTCAGCAATCAGCTGATCGCTGAATGTTTGTAAATAACTGGACATAGTGTGAGTTACTAGGTACCAGTTATGAATGAATAGGAAGTGATCTACATCACTTCCTATTTATTCATGATTGTGGACATAGTAACTCATACTATATCCACAATTAATGAATGAACAGGAACACTTAGTACAGAAGCTTTCTGTTCATTCAGTGCTGTGGCTGCAGAAAAAGAGATTGAGGACTCAATCTATTTTTCTACTTTAAAAGATAAATATCTAGGGTCTGTTTAGACCCCAGATATTTACCTAGAGATCCTAACAGTAAAGTGAAAACAACAAAAATTAATAAAAAATAATTTAAATCTTTTTAAAAAGGTTGAAATAAAAATGAAATTTTCGGTTTTGGTTTTCGGCCTGACAAAATTTGTATTTTCGGTTAATAAATAATAGTAATAATAAAATATAATATAGAAATCCAAAGTTGGTTCAGTCAAAGGTAAGTGGGCAGGCTTAAAGTGACACTAAAATCAGGAGTTAAATTGTAAAAATGCATTCAAGTACCTTAACTATTAAAAAAATGTAGCTTATTTATCACTCAAATCATCTCTGAATTCATGCTGACACTGTCCTTCCTTTTGGAGGGTGGCTACTTTTGTTCCCCATGGTTCCTGGGTATGTTGTAAAGTAGCCACCACTCCAAGCTCTCTCCCATGATGGACTACGATATCCATACAAATTAGTAAACTAAACATGAGATTGTAGTCCAGCACAGGAGTGAGCTTGTAGAGATGGCTACTTTACAACACACACAGGGACCATACATGGGGAACAAAAGTAGCCACCATATAACATCTCAAAGGCCTATAAAGAGCAGTGCTAAGAGCCCTATACTGTATGTGCAGGCTTGGAGTTAAGGACACATAGAAATAAGATACTGGCAACCAAAGGGATTCAGGAAGGGGGGTAGTCAGCTGGATAGGATGAATGCCAGGATGTTAATTAAAGCCCCTTAGCGGATTGTCTTAAGGCTCATTTATTTTTAGAGCCTAATATTCCTAGTTCCTGAGATTTATCTAACAATTTTTAAGACTCGGTTCACATAGGGGCTTGATGCAGAAAGCATTCAACACACGTGTATTTGGGGTGGCACTTTCACCTCTGTGAGCTTTTAAAACATTAAAAAAATATATTGCTATTGATTTTACACCATTAAGGTATAATTCATACAAGGATACCCCTGATCGCTTGCAATTATACTTTGACCCTCTAATATATATTAAACTTATTTGTCTTTTCAATCCTCAAAAGTTGCAAGTGTGTACAAATTCAGCACATTTCAAAGCAGGGTAAATTCCACTAAAGTCTGCTGAGTATTAAGTCCCGTTCAACATCACTAATTCTAAATAATCACTAAACTTCGACTATACATTAACTCTAGGAGAATCGCTCTTCTTTGGGGACATATAGCACAAGCAGTGCACGTGGCTAAACAGACATGCCAATTTACTGATTGTGTTTATATCATTTCAGCTTCATTTCCTTTTTCTGTAAAATGATTGTCTCCCAGAGATACACCAGGGTCTGAACAAAGTAGAGAAACGGATGGAAAGTTCAGAAGTTCAAGACATATAAAAAATGCTGGCAAAGCATTAATTTGTTTGAGAAATCAGGATGACTTGTAATAGGTCCTATAATTATAGTATGACATTTATTAGACATTACTGAAAACATAAATTATGGTTTTGTGAAAGAAATGATAGATAAGTTAACCATTGTATTACAGAATGTTTGTTCTGATCTCCAACACAAAATACTAATGTTGCAGGTCCAGATCACTGAAGGGGGATCTGCCAGAATAAATAAAATTCTCAATTTTAACTGTAGCATCTATGTAGGGAAAGGGGCTCCAACCTCCCATGCCACTCTTATGAACAACTTTATGGACCCCGTTAATTGGCAGGCTGGAGTCCACAATGCCCACATCTATAGAGAGAAGTGACTGTACAAGGCAACGCACTGGAGAAGACTGGCTAAAGACTGAAGACTACAGACCTACAAGAACAATGGGAGAAGATGGCAACAGTGGCAACTGAGCCACAAAGGGCAGTCCAGAGACCTAAGGACCTTAAATGGAATAGTTCCACTTTAAGGAAAAACTAAAAACTTACCTTGAAACCCATTATCCACCGTTTCCTGAGGCACAGGTGATGTCACCGTGCCTTACTACGGTATGCAGGTTGCTCAACATCCCACAAGAATGTGCTCCTGTACTCCTGCACACTTTTATTTTGGCCCTGGTGATAGAGATATAGGGTTGGGGGTCAAATATATAACCCTCACTTACCCTTACCCTTAATGCAAGGTTCCCTTTAAAGAAATAATATAATCCGTTTGAAGTCAAGAAGCACACACACTGGTCCTTTTAGTAAATACCAGCGATGTGAGTAATACAAGCTAGTAACTACACACGTATCTTCTAAAAAAAGGTAATGTAGACAGGCATGTTTCTTGCAGTGAGTAGGCCCTGCTCTTGAGGCAAACAAAGCTCATCAATCAGTTTCCTTGTCATCTCATCCCACTGTATCCTTTAAGAGGTCGCAGCAAACTGCAGAAATACGACTGTGTGAAAACTGTAGGAGGCTACACGGATGTCTTTATTGCAGTTACTGTGTGTCAGATTACTTCGTTTTATTGTCATAATGCTGTTCACACTAAACTTCAAAGTTTTCTGACACAGTAGATATCCTGTGTTGGTTCCAGATGCAGCTGACTTAAGGCAAAATGATCTACTTTAATGGAGTTCAATGGCTTTTACAATAAAAGTGAAAGTTGGAACTGGTTATGAAATCTCTTTTCAAATGAGTCTCGCCGACTCGGTTTATGTAAATCATTTTATGCCACACAACGGATTTATAGTTATGGTAGCGCGCTGGCACCAAAACAATTTGTTTTGTCAGCAGAAAAGGGAGCACTGGGTAGTATGATAACCAGTAGTACTTATCAGAGGTCATCACAATCCTTTATTAGGTACCACCATCCCACCCCTCGTGTAAGAAGCTTCTGCTATAACGTAGGATTGCAGTTCTGTTTGAATGATGCCAGTAAATCTCACCACACACACATTACAATCTGGTTGTACAATCTCCTTTAGATCTACCAACAAATGTGTAGTAAAAGGGCCTACCTGATTGTAGACAGATTGATTGGAAAGATTGAGTAGGTCCTCATATTACATAGATTTGGTAAATCTAAAGTTGATTGTACAGAGATTATAAGGCCAGATTGTAACATGTGTGTTGACCCTCAGGCAACGTGTTAAAGTGACACTAAACTCAGGAGTTAAATCTTAAAAATGCATTCAAGTGCCTTAAATATTAACAAAAATATAGTTTATTTGTGTACCCCGTACCGCCCTCCCGAGACCCCGCACAGCCCACCTGAGACCCCGCACAGCCTACCCGAGACCCCGCACAGCCCACATGAGACCCCGCACAGCACTCCTTAGACCCTGCATCTGAGACTTCACACAGTTCTCCTGAAACCCTCCACAGCCTTCCTGAGTCCCCGCACAGCCCACCTGAGACCCCACACAGCCCTCCTTGGACCATGCACAGCCCTCCTGAGACCCTCCACAGCCCACCTGAGACCCTGCACATCCCACCGGGGACCCCACACAGCCCACCTGAGACCCTCTTTGGCTCTCCTGAGACCACGCACAGCCCACCTGAGAACCCACACAGTTCTCCTGAGACCCTGCACAGCCCACCTGAGACCCCACACAGCCCACCTGAAAACCCACACAGCCCACCTGAGACCCTCCATAGCCCTCCTGAGATCCAGCACAGCACACCTGAGACCCCGCATAGCCCTCCTGAGACCCTGCAAAAGATTTATCAATGCTGGAGCAGACAGAATCTGGAGCAATTGCCCATGGCAACCAATCAGCATCTATCTTTCATTTTCAAAGCTTAACTGAACAAACTAAATACAGAAGCTGATTGGTTACTATGAGCAACTGCCCCAGATTCTGTTTGTGCCAGTTTTGATGAATCCCCTCATGTACTATATGTATATCTAGCTTTGCGGTTCAAATCAAAAGCTGTAGGATACCAAAGCATGTGCCCCCTATAGGTTGCAAAGTCCAAAAGATTTCACCAGCACACTGTGAGGCCCCCGAAAACGTTGTACTTGAATGAAAATCATGTGTCATTAAACTGGACCTTCTAATACTTGTATGTGGCTTTGTTTGGCTTACCCTATAGGTTGCAGTGAGAGGCAGAGAGGGGTTTCCTTTGTATTGTAGGATGTTGCATGCCACAGACCTTGGACTCACAGTCAGGATTTAAACAAAGTGCATGTGCAGGTTTAGGAATCCCCATGGCATCCAGGAACTTTTCTATCAAGAAATATATATATATAAGGTTCCTGATTTTGTAACTACAGTTCATGACAAGTTCTATTCAAAGGGAAAAAAATACATTTGCATTAAAATATCTGCAAGCTTGTGCATTACTACTATGCATTTGCCATTACACCCAAAAACAAAAATACATCTTACATTCATTAGTTAAACAAAGACTTTTTCTGTTACAATTACTGTGTTTTCACTTCCTGGTCCTTAAGCATTAGTGATGTAATCAGGGCCTAAGAGATGCATCCTGGGAAGGTTACATCAGCAGTGTAATGTTGGGAAATCCAATATGATGTGCATGGTCACATGTCCTAGTCACAAGTGCCAGAGTGCCAGGAAGTAAAGGGAGATTGACTAATCTGCACTTAGAAAATGGCCACTAAGGCCACTGTGGAAGAAAAGAAAAATAAGGTATGCAAAGAATACAAACCCGACAATTATCTGGAAGTATGTATGTTTGTAGCTTGTCATTACTAAATACTTCTAAAGGTGTGTTTGTCATTTTAAAGATATGGGTAAAGGTCCGCTTTAAAGGAGAACTATGAGGTGAGTGCTTTTCACTCACCTCATAGTTCTAGCCAACCTGTGACAATGAGACAGTCAGAGGTCGGCTCAGTAGATCGGGAAGTGAGCGAACACATGCCGGCGTTCGCTCACTTCTCGATCCTGTCACGGCTCTCTGCCGTGACAGGGGAGGGACTGGATTCCCTCCTCCCCGCTCCGATCCTCCAGCGCTGACTGGAGGAACGGACGGATTAACCTACTGGCTGTAACAGAAACTGGGCTTCAGGATTCTGGCTCTGCCTTGCCTGCTGGACTCACTCATCCAGACCCAGTGGACGAAAGGGAGGTGGAGTTGGAATCCTTCTATCCCCACAAAGCACCTTTTAACTTTTCACGCCACCTTCTCTATTACTTCCCTCTTTTGCAGTTCATTGTCTACGTCTGTTTTACCCAGTTTCTCTGAGGATTAGTTATTTCGTCTTTCGGGATTCAGGCTCGAAAGTCAATTAGTTTCAGAATTTGGATTCTGGCGAATCCAAATTTTTGGTTAATTTCAGATGAGTTAAATTATATTTACAAACAAATTTTCATTGCAGCGTTACATTTTCACAAGTCCACAGAAACAATAAAAAAAAAACAGTGAGCCCCCCCCCCCCCCAATTTATTCTCTGAATGAATGAGTGAGCGGAAGTCGTTACCCCTACTCATTTACCAAATAAACAGTAAAATTTTAAATAAGCACACAACACTGTGAAAAAAAAGTCCTTTGTAAAAAAAGCAACACAGGTTTTTGACAGTGTCCATTGATGCCGCCGACGCGACAGAACCCAACGAACTCTTGCCGCAAAATGACAGCGCTGACCCAAATGTCAACAAATGGACGGAGCGAGTCGTGACGTCACAGGACTTGTTTCGGCCCTATCTTGATATTCAATTCGGGATTGGAGGTAACAGCGAGCATCGGATATTTTTTCTTTTGGTGAATCTGTGGCCATCGTCCATCATGACTGATGTGGATCTACGTTGCTGGACGACGTGATTAATTATATCGATGGACATTTTTTTTAAATAAAAAAACTTGTAAAAAACTTTTCAAAAAAAGGACTTTTTCACTGTGTTTATTTACAATTTTACTTAGCCCTGGTCCTCCACACGTTGAGGGCATGTGGTCTGGTATGGTGCAGAAGGTGCTGCACACTGGTTCCCCCACTCCTTTCCTGCTCAGATTGCTGCTCAGAATTAAGGGTCTGGTAAGGGATTTTAGGGGGGACCCCACACTGTTTTTTTGGCATTGGGGCCCCACTAAAATTCCTACCAGACCTCCAGAGCCTGGGGAAGAAGAGGCTGCAGGGGCCTGTCTAGTAGCTTGGAGGCACTGAGGACCAGGTGAGTATATTTTTTATTTTATTTGAGCCCCTAGACCAGTGGTGGCGAACCTTGGCACTCCAGCTGTTTTGGAACTACGAGTCCCATGAAGCATTGCAAGGCTCTGACAGCCGCAGACATAACTCCCAGAGGCAGATGCATGTTGGGATTTGGTGTTTTGGCACAGCTGGAGTGCCAAAGTTCACCACCACTGCCCTAGACCCAAACGAGCAGTTAACCCTTGCAATGCAGGGGCAGCTCCACTGCAAGGGTTAATTTTTTTACATTCTTAGATAGTTCCTCTTAACTATCACTTTAAACCCACCTAGTCATAACTGGTCTGGATTGTATATCAGGTATTGTGCATTAGGAAGAGTGATAGATATATGGTATGTTTATGTACTTGATGCGGGGAATGTGTCTGCCTCAACTGATTCGCCTGGGAGAGGGGTGGCAGTCATAGCTTTGAGGCAAACCCAAGCCCAGGCTTATCGCTAATGAAAATAAAACAAAATAAAGCCTAAATCAACAAAGGATTTTAGTCACAACATCTATGAACTAGTAAACTGCAATATATGACATTTTTGTTCTTGGGTTTAGGAACGCTTCAAACAAGAAAAACACCTTTTATTTTTAGAGTTCGTGGATGACATGATGACATTTAGGTCCCTTCTGTTGTCTGAAGGATCTGCTGTGCTTTGCAATGGGCTTTTGGTTCCTTTATAGTAGTATTCACCTTTCAAACATTTTTCAATAATGAATTTAGATCATACATTTATACTGTACAAAGTACAGCAAAGCATTTCTTTACATTTTTGCCCAAGCACTTATCATCATGTTTTTGAAAAGTTTCTCCAACTCTCCCAGCTCAGCTTCCCTGAACTTCCTGTCCAGTACAAGATCGCAAGGGACAGTCTCCAGCAGCTCTCCATCTACTAGCTTGGAGGAGGGAGGAAAGAGGAGCAAGGAACAGGGGGGTGACTTGCTTTGCTATGCCAGTGTGTTTGTGGAGACACAGCAACCTAGCACACAAGGGTGGCTCCATGGGACCCTGCAAGAAAAAGGAGCCACCCTAAAACAGGATAACAAGGCCAGTGCTCATGGGACCATCTGATTCTGCAGGAAGCTAAAATGTTTAAATATCAAGGAGCAGCATCCATTGCAAGTGATTTCATCAGCATTTGAAATAGCTTTAAAGGAGAATTATGAGGTGAGTGCCTTTCACTCAGCCTCATAATCTGAGCCGACCTGTGTTAATGAAACTGTCACAGGTCGGCTCAGTAGATCAGGAAGTGAGCGAACACATACCGGCGTTCGCTCACTTCTCGATCCTGTCACTGCAGAGAGCCGTGACTGGATTCTCCCCTCCCCTGTCCGATCCTCCGGCGCTGACTGGCGGAACGGACGGGGGAGGGGGCGGGTACAGCTGGCTCTGCCTCTAGATAGGCAGAGCCAGCTGTCACTCACGCAGCTGGGCGGATCCAGACATAATTGTCAGGATCCGTTTCAGCTGCAGCTGTAGCTTGCGGTATATTTAGATTTGTGTAACGGGAGGACGCTAGTTTGTGTCCTCCTGTTACCCTTTGAAGAACTATGGGGAAAAGCCCTGACCCCATAGTTCTCCTTTAAGTGTATTTCCACTTTTGCAGTCAAATTTGAGAAAACCCCATGTATGTGCTTCTATTCACACAGCGTACAGAAAAAAAAATATTTTTAAAAATATTTCTTACCTTTTAGATATTTTGTTGCAGCAGGAAAAATGGCTGAAGCTAGTTTTTTTTTATCGCTCTAAAGGTGCCCATACACTGCTCGATTCTCGTACGAGAATCGCGGGAAATCCCACGATCGTATGAGAATCAAGCAGTGTGAACGAAGACGTGCGACCGTTTCTACTGTACAGTCGCACGTCTTTTGTCTAAGGAGCACGCTAGAAAACCAGCCGAAAATCGTAGATTTTCGGCTGGTTTGAACGGTGCGCGGGAGACAAATGCTGAACGGGCCAGTGCCCGTTCAGCATTGCGGTCATCGGAAGCCCGCCCCTCAGGGGGGGCGGGCTTGCGATGATCGAGAGTACGATCTGCCTGTCCAAGATGGGCAGATCGTACGTTTTTTTAATCACTTTACAACCATCGCAAGACTAAGGTCTTGCGATGGTTGTACAGTGTATGGCCACCTTTACAGAAATACTTAGGACAGAACTGTGTGTAATGTGTTTCTCTTATTAACTTGCAATGCAGAAGCCAGGCTTTTAATCCTTTAACCCTTTGCTATGACAGGCAGTGTTCAAATCTACTTTACAAATTGTAATGTAATGAGCGGGCACAGTACAGGCACGGTTAACACCAACCCCTCACAGCCCCTCCTGACATTACAAAGAAGGAGACGCAAGAAGAAATTTTAGCCCTTAAGAAGCCAAGTAGAAACCCTAATCACTGATGTGAATGTGCACAATGTAAAGTGCTGCGTAAATCTATATAAATACCTGTAATAAATAAATAAATAAAACCCAAGTAAAAGCAATTTAAACTGCAGAATTTTAAAAATAAATTTAGCCTATGAATGGGAATGGGAACATGTAACAAATATAAAATAGGTGCTATCCCAATTTGGCTGTGAACGTGGAAATACACTTTTAAAAACGTTTGACTTCAGGTATGTAAAAAGGTAACCCTTGAATTGGAGCTACCCCTGCATAAAGGGTTAACGGCTTGTTATTCTATAAAGGCCGGAATAAAACAGACATACTCACCTGATCCTCAGTCATGTGGCAGTGAGTGCTCACCTCTCTCCCCTACACTCTGGTTGTGGTACATCCCTCGGCCTCCTCATGTCTGATGGAAGCCAGTGAACTGTATTAGACATGACGACGTCAGTGGGGCTTGGACCACCGGAGTCTGGCGTAGAAGAGGCTACGAGGACTGGTCTAGCAGCCAGACAGGGTCGAGTGAGTATATTTTTTTATTTGAGCCCCTAAACCAAAACAAGCACTTAACCCTTCCAATGCAGGGGTAGCACCACTGCAAAGGTTAATTATTATTTTTTATCTGGATGGTATATTAGGAATTGTTCATTAGGAAGTGTGATATATAT
>NW_017307627.1:72131-88585 GCF_000935625.1 Nanorana parkeri
ATATATATATATATATATGGTATGTTTATGTACTTCCCAAAATACTGTGTGAAACGTACTTGTAAGGTAACGGCTATTTTCACTGTCGTGCCCTCAGGCATTCTGACTACCCAGTACAAGGTCAGCAGAGAAGAAGGAAGGATAAAAGCTGCTTGTGAAGTGGGGTCAGTTTCTTTAACCTCTGCACAGGCGGTGAAGCAATGTTTGAAAGACACGCAGACAGCGGAAAGTCCTGGCTACATGGGGGACAAGTCTCTACATGTTTCCATAAGCAGTAGCCATGCTTTTTCTCCATACTGAGAAAGGTATGTAGGCAATCCCAGAGAGACGAGGAAATAAGCTGCACTCACTTAACCCTAGATGTATGTGAGGCTGAAAATAGCCTGACAAACATTTCATGTCACTGCGTGAAGGCCAAAAAATGTGAGGCCGAGGTATGGTTTTCTTATCTGCTTCTAGTTACCGGCATCGCCTGTTCAACTTCCTACTTTCCCCTATGCGTAATACACATCTATCATATGTCACTTGAAATGTAATTGTCCTGTTTTTTTGTTGGTTCTTGGTTATGATATATCAATTCGGATGGGGTCCCGGCCCACCAACAATCAGAGTATTTATGTGACTGTTTTTTGTTACTGAGAAACCACAAGACGTGTGAAAACTAGACATGTCCTGTTAAAATATATGTGGTTTTGTTTACGTATACATTTGTTGGAAAACTGAACTCCAGGCACAAAAACTTTCATGTAAATATATTCCTCGATAGCCACAAAGGATAACAATCCACTTTGTGTACATCGAAAGCCTTTGTATTCTCAGATATTACCTTGTAAAATATAGTGGTGACATCATCACTGTGCTGTACAAAGGCTATGCAGAAAGCAGAGCTGTGGGAGGGGCCTAGCAGAACCACCCACTCTAAGTTACCTGTAGAAGACTACAGGAGGGGGCGGATACAAGACCAGTCAACCTGCACAAGGAGAGGGAGCAGCAGTACCGGTCTTTGTTACAGGCAATCTCCTGCACAGAGGCAACATTTCACAATTGATTACTGCACAAATCTGGAAGAAACACATGAAGTAAGATTCCCGTAAGAAAACTCTTGGAGTTTGGCTTTAAGTTTCCCTGTCTCTACAGGATCAAACTTGAAATAAGCCTGTAAAAGAAGAGGATATAGAATTGCCCTGTGTTAACTCGTGGTAACTGGAGTCTCAGATTTAAAGACTGAGTTCACCTTTTATATCATGGCTACAACCTGAAACAAGCAAGCCTTAAGATCGTGGGTGTAACTTGAAACATGGTAACATGGGGACTAGGGATGCACCGATACCGGTTTAACGGTATCAAGTATGTGTACCAAATAATTTTTTTGTACTCACCGATACTGAATATTGATACCTGAAGTCCCATTAAGGAAGCCAGGCAATGTGTAAGGACTCGCCTGCTAGGCTTTCTGATTAGCCGGGAAGCTGTCTCCATGGCCCCTCGTCACCAGGTGATGAGGAAGCATGAAGCCAGCTTTCTGGCCAATCAGGAAGCCAGGGGGGTGGGTAAAGACTCACCACCTGGCTTCCTGATTGGCCAGCTTCCCGGCCCACCAGGATCATCCCACCCACAATTTTTAAAAATAGCACTTTTTCTGTGGACTTCTCCTTTAAATCTCAGCCAAAATAATTCTGTATGTAAGTGTGTAACAGTGTGTGCCTGCTCCTGGGTAACACTGTGTCGTGATGCAGTCAGTAAGCCGATGAACTTATAGAGGCTGGAGTCCAAAAGTCATTAGCAGGGAAGTTTATTGTACTCAGTTAGTGACAGCATTTTCACAAACATCACTGAGTCTTCTCAAGCCAGCTAGTAACAAAAATACATAAACAAAAAGCCTGTCTCTGTCAGAGATCTACCTATACATAGAAAACAGTTTTACCCTCACTGAATAAAGGTGCCAAGCTAAGCCTTTAAACACCTGCCAAACAAACAGAACATTTCCTCAGGTCCCACTATACCTCTAGTGCAGCAGCCTAGGAGGTCTGTGTTTCACAGTCTCTCTCTTCTCAGTGACCTGTTAGCTGCATCTCCTTTTAAAACCTTCTGTCCACACCCTGTTTAGGTGAGTTAACCCATTTTGTAACTGACTGCCTGTTTCAACCTATTGCTAACATAGTAGCCAGCAATTACCTCACCCCATGGCCAGTACAATCTGTCACAAAGTGCTATTCTCCTGATTCAAATTGTGCAATCGTGTTTGTTTATTGACCTGCAGAAATGCATGTTTGTCCATTCTGAAGCTTGGTTCTTTTATGCTTCTTGCTAAAAATCACAAAAAGTAGCCTGAAGATTACTGACTATTTTATTCATCTTAAATGAATATTTCCTATCCTATTGAGACAACATCTGTCTTTTATACATTATGTACTCAGGATGAGTGCCAAAGACAAATGCTATGTGAGTTATACTTTTACTGGCGTTTTCAACAATTGGCGCATTTTATTTGTTTCGAATGTTCTTTCTTTCTTTCTTTCTTTCTTTCTGCTCATTCATTCATGTGCTGCAATTACAAGCAGCACATGCCCCTGCCGGGATCAGCCCGTTTACGGGTGTGCACACCACACGGACATGTACGCCCTTTCTGAATGAGGCCTTTTTCTTTCTCTCTCTCTCTTTCTCTCTCCTCTCCTCTCCTTCTTGATGGATAATTCAGAGAATGTATGCTAGTTGCACATATTCCTCAGGCAAGATTTTTGGTAAAATGAATGGTCTGGGGACAGGGCAGTGGCTTAGACACATTCGGATACTGCTCCGGGTGTCACCCAGCCTCAGGGCGCCCCTGGGACAGGGTCTCTTCAATGCACACCCTGTGATTCCTGTCATTTTAATTGCAAGTCTCTTTACTGTGCAAATATACAGTGCTTGTGCAAGCCTCCCAGCTCAGGATCACTCAATGGCCACCTCTCAGAGGGCTTAAAGTGACACTAAACTCAGGAGGTAAATCCTAAAAATGCATTCAAGTACAAAAATGTATCCTTCTTTGTGTATCACTCAGTTGTAGATCCTCAAATCATCCCTTAATTGATGCTGACACTGTCCTTCCTTCTGGAGGGTGGCTACTTTTGTTCCCCATGGTCCCTGTGAGTGTTCCAAGCTTACTCCTGTGATGGACTAAAATCTCCAGGTACCATAGACACCACAGTCCACAGGAAGTAGTTTTGGCCAGTACCATTTTCTTATAAAAGGAAGAAAGTAGGACTTCTGGTCATCTCATTGTGTCTAATGACTTGAGAGCTACAGTGATACATGAAAGTTCCCCCCAACCTTCCCCATGGCAGCTAAAGACTTCTCAAGTATCCAATAACCGGAGAGATCAATGAATGGGCATTTTTACTCTACTTTCCTTGTTTCCCACAAGCAAGAGCCACGGATACCAATATTACCTGTCAGTAGTAACCTGTTCTGAGAGAGGAGCTTCTGGCCTCTTTCTGAAAAATACTAGCTACCAGGCTGTTGTGCTCACCCTCTAGTCAGTGATCAGGATCCAGTATGCAAATAAAGAAATTCATAGAAAGTCAGAAGTCTTTATTTGCATGCTTGCCTCAGGTCAGTGTTTTAGAAAACATTGAATTCTGAGACAACCAGACACATTTTATATTTCCATAATTCTCTCATGACAGGTTAATTGACAATGTTAACGTGTAGTACAGCAATGTGGAGCACAGACAGGGAGACAAACAAGAGATACAAGCTGCTCCACCAAACCTCAATTCTTTGTCCCTCGGAGTATATACTTCACATGACGCTGGCTCTGATGTAAACCTTAGAATCACATTTTAGCTAACCATTAGTCTTTAAGGAGATGTGTGAACTGGTGCCCTTGCATAAATAGCTTCTACCACATGGTTTACCCTGACTTTCAACAATGCTTATGTGACCCTTCTGCCAGTCAGGCCATCACACCATCACAAACTTAATCTCACCGCCACATACTACATTGTACAATTCAAAATACAATTTTGCGTTGTTTTACATTGTTTGTGACAGTTTGTTATAGTAATTGGTGGTCTTGATGGTAATACTAAAAGTTGTAGAAATGCTGCCTGTGAGCCCAGAGAAATGGAACCTTCACACATGTGGCTCTGCGACCTCTATTACTATACCCAAATTCGTCACCTTTTTTATATTTGTATTTGTACCTAATAAGCAATACGGCCACCTTGGGCCTTCAGTGCAGCTTCAGTCCTTATCGGATTGCTTTCATACAAGTCCTGAATTGTGTTAAATGTATTTTATTCCTTTATTCAATAAGTAAAGCCTCCATTTATTTCAGTGATGAAAAAAGCTGAAATCCACTTTACACTTTTGGTGTCAGAACTTTCCTACTGATGAATTGGTGAATGGAAAGGCCATGACAGATGCTTTACTACATCCATTAAAGCCTTTTTTACTTTGTAAGGTAGTACACAAGAATTTATTATCATCCTGTGATTTGGGCCTATTGTGTGTAATAGTAGTTACAGCTGCTGAACGGCCTTATATCCTTAGCGTGTTCTGCAAGCATAAACCTGTCAAGACTTTGTACTTCTTATGCCAAGTTACGTATCCTTGAGCACTGCCCTTTGAGGCAAGGGGTATTAGAATGGCAGCCTTGTCCTCAAATCCAGTTTTGTGACGCTCACAGGATATCATTTTTGCTGAGATCAGGTAAAGGAGGTGCTGATTCATAGGTTGGAGTTCAGAGTTTTGTTTTTTAACACACTGTATTCAACATAAATTAAACCTGAACATTAAAACTTATGGAGATAAGGTGCTACCAGACCAAAGTAAACTCCCTATTATCCGGCATTCAAGCAACCAGCATTCTCAAGCAACTGGCACAAAAAATCAAGGACATAATATGCCCTTGATTTTTTTTTTTACGATTGCTTGATAGACATTGCACACTAAAAAATGTCTGCAGTTGGCAGCTGAATGTAAACACAGGCTGGCTATTGCACCCGCTCCCAGATCTGCTCCTCTGCTAAGTGGGCGGGTGCAATAGCCAGCCTGCTATTGGCTTTTGCAATTTGCAATAGCCAATAACAGTCTGGATTTGGCTCACGCCCACTGCCCACTGTTTCCACCATTCACCTGCCAGCTGCGCCGTGGGGGGAGGCGGGGTTGTTTGAGAGTTAATACTAACTCTCAAGCAACCAGAAACTACAATTATCCAGCATCTACCGATCCCTGTGGGTGCCGGATAACTGGGAGTTTACTGTAGATTGTCTACTGTTTTTAACGCTTTCACAAAGGCAGTCCGTTCAGATCTGCCTGTCAGTTTTTCAGGCTGATTTGACCAGAAGCCTGCAGGTCCATTTACATCTGTTTACCCCTAACAGATTTCTGATTGACGGACCTGAACATGAGAGATTGAAGGTAATCGGATGTAAATGGACATAAGTCAGCTTACATCTGACTCCCCATAGACCTAACATGGGTCTGATAACAGACATGCATGTCACAAAAGTGCCTTGTACTGCTCCGATCAGCAGGGGATCGACATAAAGTCAATGGTTAATGCATATCCATTTTTAATTGCTGCTGTTTAGAGTAAATAGGTAATGTAGCAATGTTATGACTGCTTCCATATGAGCAGATAATTTTTGAAGTATATTTATACAGATCACCATAATATGCTTACTCAGAAGAATGCAGTCACCCCTGAAATATGTATTTTTGACTTGCCTATTTTTTTTTTTAATAAGGAAAGTAGTTTTGTTGGGAATTTATGTAGAACCACTGATATTAGACACAAAAAAAAATATTATTTTTGCCATGATAAACAAACAAGTGACCTTTAGTGTCCTGGATTGTATATTGCTTTCAGTAAATGCAGAATGATTATCTCTTAATATCTCCAGGGAAACGTCTCCATTCATCTCCAAACTCTCAGGATTGTCTGGGATTGCACCACAAGCTCTGAAGACACCTTAATTAACATCTGTTCCCCTAAGCTGTGTCTGTGAACTCTGCCTAAACTTCAGCTTTGTTTCATTCTGGATGTTATCCAACATGCCTCAAATCAATGTCTGCTATATACCGCATGGGTGCATACATCTTAATGGATTTTATGTTTTCAAAAATAAGTGTACAAAACAGAAAGAGATTACATATTAAGTTATAAATGTTGGTTATGTGTTTAGATGAAGTGCTGAGATCTTGAGGAATGCTGAATTAGGTTTTATTTATTTGGAAGAATATTACATCTGAATACAGCATTCCTCAAGATCTCAGTGCTTCATCTAAAGACATAACCAAGATTGTTAACCCTCACGGGCAGGGACCTCATTATCCTCTTGTCTTGAATTGTATTGTAATTGTAATTTCTTCCTTCAATTGTAACTTAATCCTCCTGCTCCATTGCACTCCTGACCGGACAAAAACCCAAATCCAACTGGGTGGGTGCGGTGGTGACAACGGATGCCTCCGTGAAATGTAGATAGATGAAAGTAGTCACTCGCACTCCATGATATTAAAGTCAATGCTGTTTATTGACTGAGATAACACACATCTCCTTACCGCTCTTAACAGCAGGCGATTGATGTTAATTTACAAGCGTTCCGGCGTCTGTACAGGCGCCGGATCGTTTGTACCATGCGGCGGCATACTATTTACCCGATATGATCCTGTCTTTCATATTTTACCAAAAAATTGGGTATTATATTATGTTTCTGTGCACTAAATATTAATTTAGTTGATTTTTTCCTAAAAATACGGGTTTGATAAACATTTGCTCAAAAACCGTGCGGCGTAAAAAATTGCACCTAGCATTTTTTTTTCTACAGTGCCTCTGCTTTCAGAAAATATATCATTGTTGGGGGTCTGAAGCTGTTTTTTAGCCAAAAATGTATATTTTATCATGTGTGCGCAAATAGTAGGAAAATGCCCCGGATGGCAAGTGGTTAATATCGTGGAGTGCGAGATTTCATCCATCTTCCTTAAATTGTAAACTGTTGGCGCTATATAAATCCTGTATTATAATAATAATAATAATAATATTAATAACAGGTTATGGGCCCAGGCACTAAACAGAACACTGCAAGTCAACAAGAGCCACTTCCAAGCTACTGAAAGATGGCAAGAAGTTTAGATATTAAGTTTGCAATCGTAAAGCTCAACAATACCAACAATTAACCCCTGTTGGTTTTCTGAAATGTCTTCTCTCCCCATCCTAAAAAAAAGGACATTTATGAGTGTTCTTTGCATAAAAAGTAAACATCTCAAACAAGTGGAGATGCATGGTCAATACAGGTTGTGTCCTAGAGCAGTAGGGCTTCTGGGGATGGCCACCCACACATTATGTTCCAGAATCAGAAAGACATACCAGTGTGTAATAAAAGGTTTCAGAGTGCTGCCCTGCTTGCCGGTGCAATATGGCCAGGTTCTTATTGTTGATGTCCCTGCAAAGTTGGTGCCTCTTTTGTTGGTAGAGTACTGTAATTTGTGCTTACAGTCCTCTAGCCCAGTACACCAAGAACCTAACTGATAACAGATTAGAATGACAGTTTGCCCAGCTTTTTTCATCATCCCTCTAGGCGTTCTGACAAGGTGAGCCCTTTCTCTTACCCCACCACTTCCAGCCTTTCACAGCTTTGATGTCTAATCTACAAACTTTGCAAGAAGTCATCTGACCTCTCTCTTACAGTTGAGGTAATCTGCTTTTTTCTGACATTCATATTTTACACCTAGAGCTTCTTTGTTTTGATTTTTACTAATAAGATCAAGATCTTAACCAATAAAGGGCTTCTTTAATAACAACAACAATCATATCAAGCAATAAGATATAAGCTTTAAGCATTTACGATGAAAGAAGACTTGTCATTGACTACTGTACCCTACTGCGCTCCACTGTATAAAATACTGCATGTTTGAAGGAAGATAGTGGATGAGTAGTTTATTACAATACATTTGGAGTATCAGCAGAAACATATGTGAAATCAGATACACAGAAGTGAGTCATAATAACAACTCTGCTTCAGTGCCAGATTTATATTTAGAATTCATTCTATCTTAGGAACACTTGAATGGTCATTCCATTTTATACCAGATTAAAAGAAATGTAGCCCGATGAAAGTAAACACTCACCAGTGTGATCAGCATTCAAGATTTCATCCTGACCAACCTCTCTTGGACAATAATCATTCCTCTAGGAAAAATTGAACTATTTGGAACCATTTTTGTTCTAGTTTTATATGTTTTTCGGAGAGCACAACAGCAACTTTTCCTTAGGGGCTGCCTCTCTCTCTTATCCAAACACCATATGCCATCACACCATGATCAGTTGTGTAGCATGCGCTGGCAACAGATTTCAAATGCTACAGGGCAGCATTAGAGGCTCCAAAAAATGGCACCCTTTGGCCAGCTCTTCAGATTCAAACACCACATACAAATGTAATACAACCAGACTGGCCAGTTTGGAACCAGACAGGTGGCAACCTGATTTACATATATACAATATATATTACGTGTATACAATATATATTTGTGCACATGCATGTGTGTGCCTATATGTTATTGCTGCAAACTGTTTCATGTAGACACCTGCCTATGGTTTGTGATTCATACGTAAAACTTTCTCTCTTTTGCCGTAATGTTGTTGCTTTGGTTCAGTGGACTGTGGTACCATTTAACTCCTTGTGCAAACAGAATTTAAGAATAAACTTTATTTAAACACGCAGGTACACTTTCCTTCCATCAAACAGCCACTATCAAAAAAAAAAAAAAAGCAAACACCTTGCCTACACTGAAAAGGTTAATAAGGTTTATAAGAGAGTTTAAATCTCTCTCATGAACTATGGGAAATATGTTGTAAGTTTACAGAGATGGGAGTGGTGGGATTGGATTTAATTACAGTTCCCAGAAATCTTTCCAGATAGACTGATGATTATTTAATGCAGAATGTAATAGTGATCAGCATTTTGGGTGTGTGTGAGGTGTCTTGGAAACAGCCTGCCTCTCGGCCCTCCTCTATGCCAGGGTTTCCCTTTTATTCTTCAACATTTAAAAAAAACAAAGCAAAAAAATCACATCTGCCCAACTGTTTAAACTAATTCTTTATTAAGTCTGACTGCAGAATAAGGACATAGAACAAAGAGCCTTTACCGAAAAAAGTCATAAAGTTCCAGTGCAGTTTTTTTTCTCCAACAGTCATTTTGACTATGCTAATATCATTCAAGCAAATGCTGATTCCTTTCCCTTGGAAAGCAATGGTGCCAAATAGTGCGTTAGCTCTCCTTGAGTTGCAGTGTGCTATTCAGTGCCAGATGGTGTAAGACATGTTGTACGTTGTCCGCCATGTAATATAGAAGGGTGTGTGCCAATTCTGTCTTGCTCATAGTTAACTCTAAAGAGGATGCTCTGAAAAATTGAGGTTGTAAAAGGTGGTAAGTGTTGTCCATGACAGCCAGTCAGATTCGAGGTGTTCTGTTTCCAAAAGAAGAAAGATTTAATAGGGCTATTCACAAAAGGGTGAAGAGTTTGGAGAAGGCAGGAGAAGTGAACAGTCTAGGACAACATAGCTGATCTGGAAACATTCTCCAATTCAGCTCACTTTGCGGTTCAGCTATGTTGTCCTAGATTGTTCCCTTCTCCTGCCTTCTCCAAATTCTTCACCCTTTAGTGAATAGCCCTACATGACTGTAAAAAAGCAGATTGGTTGCTATATGCATCATCTCCTCTTTTCATGTCCATAGATTTTTTATTTGTGCTGATGTTCTCTTTGAGTATGTATGATTAGAATGATAGATTAAGATATGAGAATTGGACATTTGCAAACTGACAAGTTTTGTATGCATGCTCTCAATTTGTTATACACTGCCTGGTCAAAAGAAAGTCACCACCTGGTTTAGTGTTATGATCTGGGTTGCTTCAGTTGGTCAGGTCTAGGTTTGGCAATGTTATATCCCAAAACATGAGGTCAACTGTATACCTGAATATACTGAATGACCAGGTTTTTCCATCAATGGATTTTTTTCTTCCCTCATTGCACGGGCATATTCCAAGATGACAATGCCAGGATGTATCTGGCTCAGATTGTGAAAGAGTGGTTCAGGGAGCATGAGACATGCTTTTCACGCATGAATTGGCCATCACAGAGCCCAGACCTTAACCCCATTGAGTATCTTTGGGCTGTGCTGGAGAAGACTTTACACAGTGGCCCAACTCTCCCGTCATCACTACAAGAACTTGGTGAAAACTTAATGCTACTCTGGATGGAAATAAATGTTGCGACAATGCATGAGCTTATGGAAACAATGCCTCAACGAATGCATTAAAGGCAGTCCAACAAAATATTAGAGTGTGTGGCTTTTTTTTGGCCAGGCAGTGTATATTAAAGGAGAACTATGGGGTTAAGGCTTTTCCCCATAGTTCTCCTTAGGGTAACGGGAGGACACAAACTAGCGCCCTCCCTAAGCTCAGTATACCACGAGCTACAGCTCGCGGTATACTGAGACGCCGCAGCTGAAGTGGATCCCGGCAATTATGTCTGGATCCGCCCAGCTGCGTGAGTGACAGCTGGCTCTGCCTATCTGGGGGAAGAGCCAGCTGTACCCCCCCCTCCCCCATCCGATCCGCCAGTCAGCGCTGGCAGATCGGAGCGGGGAGGGGGGAATCCAGCCCCTCCCCTGTCACGGCAGAGAGCTGTGACAGGATCAAGAGGTGAGCGAACGCCGGTATGTGTTCGCTCACCTCCCGATCTACTGAGCCGACCTGTGACAGTCTCATTGTCACAGGTCGGCTAGAACTATGAGGTGAGTGAAAAGCACTCACCCCATAGTTCTCCTTTAAAGCAGAGCTAGACAAAAAAAGGAGGCAGGTAGTTAATGCATCTAAAATTACAGCTGCCACCTAACATTTGAGGGTTTTCACTAATTGTTGTCAAAGGAGCTGGCTCCTAAAAACAAATCCTACTGGTTCCTGGATTGGGTAGGCTGGTCCCTGAATTTCAAATTAATTTGTCCACCCCTGAATTAAAGTGGAAATAAACCACATTTTTTGTTTTTGCCCTAATGTGCAAGTATGCACATCATACTTGCACATTAGGGCACACTTACCTTAAATGTGTGCCCTTCTTCAGTGCTTTTGGATCGATCTTTGGTCCTCCGCTCTATCCCCCGCCACCATCTCTGCTGCTTAGACTTCAGTATTCTCGGAAGTCCTCTTCAACCATTGGGTGGCCACTGATGATGTAAATCCGATGCATGTGCACAGGAGTTATATACTCCATGGCACCCGGCCCATTCAGATCATGTTAGAGATATATATGCTGAACGGCACATGCACTGTACAATGTTTTTTTTTTTTAAATGCTAGGGGAGAGGAAATATTTTTTTTGCCAGAGGAGACTTTGGGCTGCAAACCTCCCTGATGAGCATTTGCGCACCTTACACTCCCTCTCCTGCTGCCACCTTGCTCTGAGATTGCATGTATACACGGCAGGTATTCAGGGAAATGGCTTGTTACCAGGGGCAGAAAACACATGCAAAATGTAACATACATGCATTTTCATGCATTACCCAAAAAAATGGACCTATGCTATTTTGTCAAATGTGCTGCCGCGCATTGTCCAGCTGTGATCAGGCTCTCTCTTGAACAATGCCTTTAAAGATACATTTGTTCATGACTCATGCATTAAAACACAAAAGTAGGGTGGCGATGGCTGCACATCATCACTCAGGGCTGGTTTCCTGATGGTGAAAAGAGTGGATCATGTCTGAGCAATGAGCCCTGGCATGGTTGCTTACAATCTCCACATGTGACAAGTTGATAACATTTCCCTGCTCTCTGCTCCGCACAATTGCCTTTCTCTTTCTCCAACTAGTAGATGGACAGTTGCTGGTGACTACTGTGTCCATCGTGATCTTGTATTGGACAGGAAGCTCAAGGAAACAGAGCTGAGAGAGTTGGAGAGAGTTGGACTGTAAGTTAGGGTTGCCACCTTCTCTTCAAGCCAAATCCGAACACTGTAGCGCCTTTTTTGGTAAAGTATACTGTGCACATATTTTGTGATTAAATAGCATTGGAGGTAATCACAAAGCTGCCAGTGTGCCACAGATCCACAGATATACAATCTGTACACAGCGGTGTATTCTGGTTTGGGGCCGCCCTAGGCAAGACGAAACTACAGCGCCCCCCCACTTAATCACAGATCCTGCAAAGCCCCCGAGACCCTGCAGAGCCCACCACAGATCATGCACACACCCCCTGAGACCCTGCAGACCGGTGCGGGATGTGTGGTGTGTAGACCCCACCACAGATCCTGTGTAGCCCACCCGAGACTCTCAGGTGGGCTGTGCAGGGTACCTTTAGCAGCAGTGTGATCATCTTACCTGCTGCTTGGTCCCCGGCCTCCTCCACCGATGGACTGGTGCTGCAGGACCCGGCCTCCTTTGCACCTCGACGGCTCTTCTATGACCCATTGTTCTGTAAAGCATGCACCGGCTTCCTATAGCGCGATGGCACCCTGGCCCCGCCCCTTTCTGATACAACATGGTCTCTGCCTCGCCCCGTCCCCTCCTGCTGGTCCGTCTCCTCTGCCTCTTCCACCTCCTCCACCACTGCCTCCTCGCCGCTTTTCTCTGCCTCCTTGCGGACTCCGTCCTTTGACGCTGCCTCCGCCCGCCCCCCTGAAGTCTGCCACCCAAGGCCAACGCCTTGTTTGCCTTGCGGCAGAACCGCCCCTGTCTGTCCACGCCAGCTCCAGTGGTGTCACAAGTGGGGTGCAGGGGGAGGGGCCTGCACCCAGGGGACACCAAAATGATTGTCATGTTGGTGTCATCCCCCTCTGAAAAGTCGGGCACTTGGCCAAGGACCGAGAGCCAGACACTTGCTCGAGATAGGAGGGGACCCAGCGGCATACATTATCCTGCCAGGTGACGTCCCCTCCTCTATCTGCCGGCGTCCATCACCAAGATGAACAGGGTGCAGGAGGATGCTTTCTCCCTCGCTCTCTCTCCCTCTCTGATGTCACTTCCTCTCAGAACACCATGATTAGAGAGAAGGAGAGAGGGAGTGACTGGAGACAGCGCCGCTCACCGCTCGCTGCCCGGCGCTCACTGCCCGCCGCTCACCACCCGCCGCCAGGTGAGCAAGTCTGTCGTTTGAATCCTGTGTACGGGTGGGAGCCCGCCTCCCACCCGTACCCAGGATCCAAAACCCGTACTGTCCGGGTGAAAACCGTACGGGTGGCAACCCTACTGTAAGTGCTTGGGCAAAAATGTAAAGAAATAATTTGCTGAGCAATGTATATTTCTTTCATCTGGATTCATTATTGTAAAAATGTCTGAGAGTGTAACACTACTTTAACAAGTTAACCACGAAATTAGATTTTAGTGATTGGGTTTACATCTACTTTTATTTGTTATTTTTCAGTAATAGGCCTAAAAATAGAGCAAGCTGCACAGCAAGTTTTACCTCTTTAAATAAAAATAGGACTGAGCCAAAGTCTGTATTGTGATTCTTGAATTTAATGTTCACATGGATTAGTGGGGTGTAGGCTAGCATCTGTCTTACGTCTGAATCCTGACAATGTTTAGAAAACAAGCTCGGCAGAATGCAAATCCCACTTCCAAACCTTTGAGACAATACTTCATTGAAAAACACTTGTATGCCGTTGTTAAGAGTGGATTATTCTCTCCACAGTATATCGTGTGTGCTGTTGTGTCACGTACGTTGGATCTACGTTTTACCGCTGCACACAAAAGGTGTTAATGCTGGCCTTGAGACACAAATGTGCCCTCCTAGTGCTGCCTGGAGAAAAGGCAGTTCAGACTGGAAAGTTTCAGAATCTCCAGGCCCCTAAGTGGCTGATGTGCACTTCTAGAAAGCTAATGGAAACTGGCTCATAGGATGAAGTGTGATTCCAGTCATTTTTCACTGTGTGCGCAATGCAGGAGACCGAGGGAGCTCAGAGGGGGTAGTGGACGAGGCTGCACCACTACATTTATATTATACTCTGGCATAGTCATATTTAACTGGACTGGTTTTATTGTTTTGTGCATTTTATCGCACTGGAAAAGTACACATTATTGGCTAATTCACAGTAGGGTAAATAGAAACCATACAATGTGGAAAGTGTCAAACCTTTCTTCACAGCCCGACTGAACAGCCCAAATCAGTGCTTGTTAAATAAGATAGTGGTAATGTGTGTGTGTGTGCTGCCAAGAGAATCCAGACAGATATTAGATTTCAAATGTTTAGGATAGTATAGAGCAGCCTTTCTCAAGTTTGTCCTAAAGAAGCACATGAAATAATTTTTAAGCAAAACAAATGGCAAACGCACTCATCAATTCGTTACCATATACTCATCAATTCGTTACTGTTTGAAGCCCTTCCATGTGCACCTTGCTGTAAAGCTGGTAACGAATTGATGAGTGCGTTTGCCATTTGTTTTGCTTGACTGATTTGGTGCAGTGACGCATGGGGGGTCTCAGCTGCCGTTGTGATGTGCGGGGTCCCTTGTGCGTCCCTGTGCTTGAAGGAGGTTGGGCTTCCTCCTGACAAACCTGCACCCAATGTAATCTTCTGCCCTATGTGCTCCAAGATGGAGATTCTCATAGTTTAGATTTAGGACCGCACTATATGGAGGTGCCTTGACGTGGCTTTGCGGCTTTCACATTTTCTGCAGAAGACGTGTATCTAAACCTCTGCTTTTAACCTTAGTGGTTAGACAGGTTTTTTGTGCATGCGAGTTTGCTGGGAAACTTTTTGCTGTTTTACTTTTAAATAATTTTCAAGCGCCATTGGTCCAAGCTGTCCAATCAAAAAAAAAAGAGAATAAAAAAAATATTGAGGACATTGATCTCCATGCCTCACCAGTGACAAGCAAATGAGGGACAGGGAGGCTCTTCCCTGTCTCCTGCCTTCCTCCTCCCTGCTACGGCAGGGCATGCTGGGGGCAGGGCTGGGGGAATGCCTCCCCCAGCACAGAAGGTACAGCACGTCACTTGTGGTAGGGTCTTCAACATAAAGAATCCCATTATTTTCCATTGTGCCCATTCGCACATGAGCGTTGTGTCATCTATTGCTTAAAACTTGAAGTTTGAAAGTCCTTGAAGTCCTTCATTATTGATAAAAAAAACTTAGACTCCTTTCACACAGCATTTCAATCGGGTCCATCTAAAAAACTGACAGGCGCACCTGATTGGAATGCCGTATGACATCTCAATGTTCATCTTTGGGAAAAACAGAACAGATTTCCATTTTGGAGGATCTAAATAAGATGGAATCGGATTTAAATGGACACATGTCCACTTACATTTGTCTCCCAATAGACTAACATGGGCCCAATTGGTTCAGTTCAATGCAAAGGAAAAAACTGAATGGACATGAATGTCACAAGAGTGACATCCAGGCTGTACTGCTCCGATCAGCGAGGGATCTGTGCACAGATCCCCTGCTGATCTCAACAAATGCTATACATGTGAAAGGGCCCTAAGCATACTTAATGATTTAGGGTTAGTTCACACCAGAAACTGTATCACAACTGCGTGCGTCTGCGGAGTTGCATTGCGATCCGTTTTGATGCGTTTGTGATGCGTTTTTCCCCCCTGCATGTCCCTGGATGATGCCACAATCAATTCTGTTTTTTTAATGTGTTCTGTGTTCCGTCTCAGTGCGTTTTGATGCGTTTGCACTGCGTTTTGATGCGTTTCGTGCAGTTAGATGCAGGTAAAATAGGACAATCAGTACTTTTTCTGACTGCATCTGAACGGACTGCAAAGGTGTGAATTAAGCACAAGAAAGCCCATAGGAAAGCATTCAAATGTATTTTGACTGTAGCAGTCAAACTGAACGGACTGCATCACAACTGCCTATGGTGTGAACTGGCCCTCCCACAAACACATCTTAAAGGTGTGCAACTCCTGAATTCAATATGCTCATCCCTTCCTCTTTACAGACATTTTATCATTCTTCTCAGACTCTTTGGCTACTGAAAGAGAAGAGTTGAGGGACCCGACATCACCATTTTCTCTCCTTCCCTTCCCATTTCCTTTCTATCCTTCCAATTTCTTCCTAGTTTTTATTCTACATTCTTTTCTCTTGTAGCCCCTGCACAATTGCTGTATTGCTAGAGCACTTCTCCCTGCAAGTAGTTAATCACCACAGTCTGCGCAGGTAGTGTTGAAGCTGTGAAAAGACTCAATTGGTTTACACTGCCTGAGATCACTGCATCAGGGATTTATAGGAGTTGTAGTGCTGAGGCAGGAAAAGACAATGGGGTCTATTCACAAAGCAGCCAAAGGATCTAGCCGTAGCTTCGGCCAATCCTTCAGCTAGCTCCGGCTCCAGGACCCCTTCAGTTCAGCAGAACCGAAGGGCTGCTGTACGGGCTATTCACTATAGCCCGTACAGCTCCCGAACTTGGCCGAGCGGCTCAGTCGAGCCGAAGGCATATGCCTCGGCTCTGCTGAGCCGCGCTGAAAGCC
>NW_017307627.1:88644-94637 GCF_000935625.1 Nanorana parkeri
CGGCTGAGCCGCGCTGAAAGCCGAAGCTGGCCGAGCAGCCAGCCATTGGGCGTCCGACAACCTGCTCCTGACAGCTGGGCGGAGCCAGCCGTGATCTTACGGCTGGCTTTGGCCACTTGCAGAGAGATCAGCGTCCCTGGTTACCATCTATTGCTAGATGCATTGCTAGATTCCTATTGGCTATTTCAATTTGTTACCTCCCTTAAAGGAGAAGTATGAGATGAGTGATTTTCATTAAACCTCATAGTTCGAGCCGATGTGTGACAATGCAACTGTCACAGGTCGGCTCTATAGATCGGGAAGTGAGCAAACGCATACCGTCGCTCGCTCACTTTCCGATCATCTCCCTGCAGAAAGCGGTGACTTTAAGTCACAGCTCCCCGCAGGATTTTCCCTCTCCCTGCTCCAATCCTCCAGCGCTGAGTGGAGGAACGGACGGGGAGGGGGCGGGCACAGCTGGCTCTGCCTCTAGATAGGCAGAGGCCACTGCCACTCACGTAGCTGGGTGGATCTCGACAGCATTGTCGGGATCCGTCCCGTCTGCGGCGATCTCGGTATATAGTGAGCAATAGCTTGCTATATACTGAGTTTTGGGTCATGGGAATTTAGAATATGTCCTCCCTTGACCCTTAAGAGAACTATGGGATAAAAAGGTTACCCCATATTTCTCTTTTAAATCTCTATCTGCTGTTGTCTCCTATGCTGGACTCTTTATTACTCACCTTGGACATTGTAATTTTGTTGAGGTTCCCTTATTCTTGTGTCATGTTCTTTAAATATTGTACTATGTTCAGAGCTGTGTGTAATGCCTTTTTTTAAAGATTTGTTAAAATAAACCTAATAAAACTGTTGAAAATGGAAAACATGACATGCATTTATATGCATTTAGAAATATCCAATGCACACATCTAAACGAATGTATGTCAATGCCAGCATGAATGAGGCCTAAAGGGAAATCTGATAGGTTGCTATGAGGTATTTGCATGTCATCATTGTTCCCAGAGTCGCCTTACTAAATAAATCTGCCAGCATCTATCGTAGCTCATGTGTGCGTTCACATCAGCTATAAATCCAGACATCCGTAGCTTTTAGAGCTATTCTTATTTTTAGTGAGAAATTTGTGTTATTACTGATATGAAAGTGTGTGATATAACTCCAAGGCTTCCATCTGTAGTCCTGGGAGCTTATCTGCCTTCCTCTGCAAGCAGGAAATCCTAGCGATAGCTCTGAAAACATTGTTTGTCCGCAGCCTCCTTTCCCGGGCCGGCTGTTGCTGGAGTGTGTTTTGTAGAAACAAAAAGATAACAGATAATGCAAGATCACATTGTACCTCTTGGCTGGAGCCCACGGTATGCAGGCCTATTCCCTGCTAGCGTTAAGAATGTGTCTAGGAAAAGTCGGTTCAGTTCTCCTTTACGTTTTAGGTCTTACATCTGGCGGCAGTACAAGACTTCTGGTCTTAAAGCGAATAGTCACATCTTGGCGCTGTCAGTCCTATCTTTTTATGTTCTCTGTCAAATGATGGAACCCATTTTCTCATCTACGCGCAGTCGTTATTTACTTATGAGGTGAATTAGATATAGTGTTCCCTGTATATTGATAAAGGACTATGTGATCCAGAACATATGGTGGGAATTTAATAAAAAGAGTGCAATGGAAATGGTGGTGATGTCAAAAGTAACTGTATAAATTGTGATTTTATAGTTCAATGCAGTTTACAAAATTAAACTGGACATCTGACCTCCTGCTGTTAGGCATTAGCAAATATTATGCAGGCTATGCACAAGCAGCCCTTTTCTAGACTTTCCAAACACTTTTAACCAGCTTTCAATCAAAAAGATGACTACATTGATAGATGCAGCTCATCACTGTCCACCGGAATGATGACAGGTCCTAAAAGCTCCCTCACATGTATCATGTGAACATTTTAGTAAAAACTAATGTGATAGAATGTACTGTTGGAAGAAGCATGATATCTAATTTGTATTGGCGGATCAATAAACAAGAGCAGGAGAGATGGATATATGAACTTTAGTGACTCTGCTGACTGCTCTCAACATCTACTGCACTGCACACAATTCCCTCTAGAGTTCATTTAGCAGGAAATTCTGAGTGGGGTCTAGAGGAGGGAAACCAAATAAGAAAAAAATGATCACAATGTGTAAATGTTGAGGCATGATGTGGTCCACTGATAACCCTGCGGCCCCAGGCACTGGTCCACCAATGTCAACACAACCCTGACTGCCATAGAAATAGAAATATGTAAATATGTGGTGGTAGGTTACCTTGATCTGACCACTTAATCTGGTTGAAAGTGGGTACTACAAATTTGCTGCACGCATATGGTCAGCATTTTAGTCTAGCAGTTTCTGTAGAAGGCCCAAACTTTTCCAGGCCTGCAACAGATTCAAGCACTAGTTGCAATAATAGTGTAGTGGCTCTGTGGACATAGACTGCAGTAGGTCCCTGCATAAGGGCTTGTTCACAAGATTTTCCGGTCCAGATCTGGTGCAGATCTGCAGACGCAGTGCTATGCGTGCAGTGCGTTTTTGACCCGTTTTTTAAGTGGTTTGATGCATTTTTACCGCGTTCCAGTTAAAAACTGTTGGAGTGGAGCTGTCAGAATGTTAGCTGCAGTGCAGTGCGTTTTTCACGCGTTCGTGCGTCTCTGGACCGTATCTGGACTGGACAAAATGTGACATTCAGTATTTTCTCTGTCCGGAACGGACTGCGCACGTGAGAACTGTAGCCCATAAAACACATAGGGATACAGTGGGATGCATTTTGGGTGCAGGAGCACACGGTTCTGGTCCGGACACAATCTGGACATCATATGAACAAGCCCTTAAGATACATTTGCAGCGCTGGATTTTACCTTTTCTGTTTTACAAATGTATGTCCTATGCTGCAGTGTGACCTCAAGGGGCACCTGCATTATGCTGTGTTTGCATGCATAGCTTCCTTTGACTATTGACATCACTTAGTGTAGTTTTGTCACTGCTAGTGGACCAAGAATACCATATTTACCTTTATTTATTAACCTGTATACATTTTGTAGATTACGTCAGCAAGTGAGAGGAAGATCTGATAATCCAATGTACCCCGTGCCAAAGCCTTTAAACAATCATCATTATTGGGTACTGTTATTTTCTACAAAGGGGCCCAGCAGCAAAATGGAGAACCCAACTCTATCCCTGTCCCCACTCCATCTCCAGCAGATTTTCTTATCACTTTGGTCTACACAGTTAGTATATCCAACAGCAGTGGAGTATATGTATCTTGAGCCCCCCCCCCCCCCCCCCCACTAGTTTAATGTGATTTTGCTTATAGGGTTTGTGTACATAGGAATGTGAGTTTTGTTTCTAGCATGCACTTGTGAAGCATTTATAAAGGATTTGGAAGGCAGTCTTCTGAATTTTATTCTAGGCCCTAGGCAACTGCCCATTTCGCCTATATTATAATCTATCACTGATATCCACCACTGAAAGCCAACATCCAGGTACAGTAGTGAAGTGTATCACCCACACAAGTTGTAGTAGAACTGTGACTAATAAGTGATTTTCCCTTTTTCTCCAAACTTGGACAATCCCTTCAGTGCATATGCACCAGGGGTTAATTGATGCCCAGATTTTGGAAACGATGTGGCAAAAAAGCAATGATAAGCAGATCTTTCATGTTTAGTAATTAGTAATTCCTTACTTGAGAGCTTGTTTCTGGTCCCAGGCATGATTAATTCACTCATCAAAAGACACAGCTAGGTAGTCAGCCTTGATGTATGTGTGTGCGCATGTGTGTGTGTGTGCGTGTGTTTTTTTTATATGGGGGGGGGGGATTATTTTGTTCAATCTTTAACCTTTAAACACACTATTTGTCCCTTATACCGTTGTCCTATTATCACTGAGTGAGAAGGACCAATGCTAAGTCAACAACTTTATGGATTAATTAATTGATCATTGCCAATAACTTATTACATAAGGTCAAGTTGAGAACAATCATAAAGAGTAAAACATTCTCATTATTGATTAGCTATGGTCAAACCACTGCAACACTGCTAGGTCCCTCCCAAAGCTCCGCTTTCTGCGCAGGTTGTGTGCAGCACAGTGATGATGGCACTACTACTTTCAGGCAATATCTGGGTTTATAAAGGCATTTGGTGCACACGGAGTAGATCCTTTGTGGATATTGAAGACGTTTTTGTGCCCGTAATTCAGATTTCAAAAGAGATGAAAGAAATAAATGCTATGTTTTAGGTAGATGGGGGGAAGAGGCCTACTTTTCTCTTAAATTATAACTGCACTTTATACTACATATATACTACAAGTAAGTGATTTAACTCCATATCTCTTTTGAGAGGAAATCATCCCATGCATTGCCCAGTCTATATAGGGCAGGTGCTGTTTGTATTAACTGAAGCTGAGGCAAACCATTGATCATGCCCCATTACCCCATGTCTGGTCTATATCCCTGACCTAAACCATCAGCTCTTTGTGCCTGGATTGTTATTCTGGTTTCAATTTAGATAGAATAACTGACACAGCTTTTCAGTGTGTGTACCATTTTGAGTAAATAGTTTCCCCCAATACCACAGAAACCATTGGAGAACCATTGGAGTTTCCCCCAATCCCACAGAAACCATTGGAGTATCACACCTTGACTACCTAAGAATCTCTAATATTAGCTGGTGTAGTCATTGCCGCTTTGACACCATGTACATATGGGTCTTGAATCTGACCATGTGTGTGCCATCTTACAGGAGTCTGTGTTGTAACTGAGGTGCAATCATTTTACGTATGTGTATGAATTTCTTAACATTCTCCCACTGTATGTACACAAGTCATGACATTAGCTTTCAATGTCAGGAGTTCACTGCTGGTAGTTTTCATTGCATAGCTTCCAGTGTTGAGAATTATGTCTTATCCTAAACCCCACTCACACTAAACCTTTGTGTAACCCCCAATATTCACACTAAGGCAACCTGATGTAGAAGTAATCCCTTGTTTGCATGTGCACCTCATTTTGTCTGAGATCCTCTGTTCCAAAGACCAAACACCTCTGCACCAATATTTACCAATGCTGGTACCTTGGTGCCAGAATGAACTGTTCCGTGCATTATCCCATTATTATACCTAGATTCTGAACCATCACCATCATGGCTGTCATTTCCTTTGCAACTGCTTATGCCAAGCACAGGGGTATTTGTGTGGCTACTGGCATTTAGGCCTGGTTCACACCTGGGCGTTTTACAGCGCGTTCCTACGCGCTATAAAACTCTCAACATGTGAAAACCAATAATTGCCTATGGGCATGGTTCCCACCTGGGCGTTTTACAGCTCATAGGAACGCGCTGCAAAACGCCCTACGCCCAAAGAAGTATAGGAACTTCTTTGGGGCGTATTTGCCGCGCGTACCCAATAGGATACAGCCGGATAGCCCTCGGTTAGGTGGTTAGGTGACACCGTCTTCCCCGCCTGGCTCAACATCCCACCCAGCTCCTGGCAACCAGTCACTGGTTGCCAGGAGCTGGACGGGAAACCAGCCAGAGTATACCAGGTTGCTGGCCATCACGTATCCCCAGCCTTAGCAACCTGAGATGCTCTGGCAGAAAAGGGGGTGGCAGGCACACTGCAAACATTGTGCAGCCTGCCCCCCCAGTGTTACCCAAAAAGATGCTGCCTGAGGCAACAGACTCAACCTGTCCTATTAAAGGGACAGCCCTGATCGCAAGGCCCAATTTACAATCCTGTTTTTAAGGTATTTAAGATGACTGTTTAAAAAAAAAAAAGAACGAAGACAGGGCACCTATAGATTTTCTGCAGATTTTCTGCGGTCAGATGGAAAAAGTGCAACATATTCCTCCATTTACGCTAAACTGTGTGGATGGAGAAATCTCCCACTGGGCCAAGCTTCAGTATCTTGCTAGTCAGCCCCGCTGGCTGTCAAAATACCTGAACAATCTGATTGGATGCAGGCATTGTTCAGGTATTTTGACAGCC
>NW_017307627.1:94923-128301 GCF_000935625.1 Nanorana parkeri
GAGGAATCTCCCACTGGGCCAAGCTTCAGTATCTTGCTAGTCAGCCCCGCTGGCTGTCAAAATACCTGAACAATCTGATTGGATGCAGGCATTGTTCAGGTATTTTGACAGCCAGCGGGGCCGACTAGCAAGATACTGAAGCTTGGCCCAGTGGGAGATTCCTCAGTCCACACAGTTTAGCGTAAATGGAGGGATCTGTTGCACTTTTTCCATCTGACCATAGAAAATCTGCAGAAAATCTATAGGTGTATGGCCAGCTTTACACTCCACTTTGTATGTTCCTGGACTTGCACTTAAGTGATGATGGCAATGGCTAGATGAAAACTGCATTGCCTTCTTTCTCTGCTGTTGAGTAAAATGGATCTACTATATGTTACAGAGAGAAAAAAAATATTTATTGTTGTTGTTATTGATTTAGGCTGAAAATAGGATGTGATGTTCCTTCCCTCACCCTCCGTTCTCCCAGACAGAGAAAATTGTTCCCACAGGATGTCCTTAACAGTTTCAATGTGTACCAGGAGACTGCTATGACTTCACTAGAAGCCTCACACTTTCTCGCCATGTGTCACTACTTTTCTCTTGCTCTGACCTTCCCATCCAATCCCTCCAGGCCTTGCCATTGTACAATATGTCTGCCTGTCTTCCCTTATTTGACCTGGTAATTAGGAAGGATTTTACCCCTTGTTAGGCAGCCAAGGGTGGGTCAGTCACTCCATTAGATAGTAACCGACATTATTTACAACACATGCTTTAGACAACAGACCATGGCACTAAACATTTGCATCTACGAAGATATCACAAGGAGGAAATTCCAAATCTCACTCATTAGGCAGAAAAATATTTAGTTAGTTAAACAATACCTGGCTGAGCCATAAAAGAATATGGCTCAATATATATTTTTTAGATTACACTAACTTCTAGGAAAAGTTATATAACCTACTGCATTCCTGTTCTTGAAGATGTGCTGTCTTGAGGCAGCTTGGTCAATCTCTTATGATTTGCATGTGCTTGTTTGAATTGGAATTGATTGTGTTAGACAAAAAGTGTGCTAACACTTTGGGGTCTATTCACGAAGCTGCCGAGGGCAGCCGAGTGAATGACCGATCTGAAGTGAAGTGAGCTGAACACTTTTCGGCTATTCACTTCAGGCTGGTACGGCTAATTTCAGCCGTACATCGGCTGAAATCAGCCGTACATCGGCTTGCTTCGTGTGGCTTCGGGTTGGCCGAACATGCTCAGCATGTTCGGCCGACCCGAAGTGCAGAAGGAGTTCGACTCAGCCGATCCAACATCTGGATCTGGCTATTCTTAAAGATCCCGAACAGCAGTGAGCTCGGCGGCATTCGGCTCGGCTGTTCTGCTTGGTCCCTCAGAGATACCGAGCAGAACAGAAAAAGAGGGAAAAAAGTTAAAAAAGTAAATAGCAAACGATTGTGCGTAGCTAGCAGTGACAGCTAGCTCCGCCCAATAGTTTCCTATTGTCCGGCGGCTCTGCTGCTGTCAAAAAAACACGAAAAAAAAAACTCTCCCGGGCGCTCTGGGAGCATAAGATCACGGCTGGCTCCGCAAAGCTGTCAGAAGCAGGCTGTCGGCTCGCCCAGCTTCGGCTTTCTGCACGGCTCAGAACCGAAGGGGTCCTGGGGCCTTTAAAGTGATTTGCTTGTTAGACACAAAGGGGTCCTGGGGCCGAAGCTAGCCGAAGGATCGGCCGAAGCTACGGCCAGATCCTTCGGCAGCTTCGTGAATAGACCCCTTTGTGTCTAACAAGCAAATCAGCAACAAAATTAGGCACAAATTAGACTGCCTCTGATTATGAAAGTATATGCAATTGTTTATTTGTGTAATTGTGACCCTTTTGTCTGGAATTCTGGGTGGCAAACTAATTAAATATATTTTTTTGTTGATGCAAGCAGTTTAAGTTCTTGAATTTGACTTGATGTCATCCCATTGCAGCCCCTGTACAGTAAAACTCAGACTGGGTGAGGAAAAAGCAGTGCAAGAAGCCAATCGGTTCGCATGCTGACAAGGAGCATGCTGATAGGTGAGAGTAGAGGAAAAGAGAGATGAGCTCACATACTGTATACTGTGCTGCTTCTCATTCCCTGTCCAGTCACAAGCTGGGGTTAGGTCCATGTCAGCATGGGCTCAGAGAAGGTGGGCTGAAAATGGCTGGCCATCACTCAACCTGGAAGATGAGTTGGTTTACTCTCAAGAGGCACAGTACTAAGAGCACAATGTTGTTGCAGTTGCACAAGACACAGGACAGTACTGGATTTATGGCAGAATCAACTTTTTTCTGCACTTATCTAACATACATAACAAAACACTATAATTGGTATATATAATAGATATAATAGACCAAAAAGGAGCAAATAAATGAAGTTTATTGGTAGGGTTTACATGCACTTTAATTTCTCATATTGTTGGATCTGTATCGTAAGTCTAGCTTGTTGCGGCTCATACTGATGTAGAAGTTGTTGATCAAGAACTGATGTTCCTGTTGTTTCTGAACTAAGACATCAAGCACATAAGCTGTAATCCTATATTCTTTCTTGGATTGTACTATGCTACCTATATGCCTGAAAACAATTTGACTTTCAAGAAATAATTAAGAACTCCAAGACACATCGTCTAAACATCTGATGATTTTGATCATTAACCTCTAGTCCGACTGAAGCAGAGCAATCAGAAACACAAATATCCTGTCTTTATGTAATACTAGCCCTAAGGACAATGGTCAACTGTTTAATGGCTCAAATTAGCCTTTTCCCACAACTCAAAAAGGAATTTGTCATGGTGTATTATAAAGCATAAAGACTGAACAGGCTGCATTGTGGTGTTCAGTTTAGTGGGTTTGTAAATTACTGTTAACTGCTAAAATACTGTGAACTAGTATTAAACTAGTATTAAGCTCTTGAACTTTTATCAGTAATGAATTCAGATCAAACAAATATACAATGTCCAGCAAATTATTATTTTTTATTTGCCCATGAAGTTGATCATCTTGTTTCTGAAAGGCTGCCTCCAGCTCTCTTAGCTCAGCTTCCCTGAACTTCATGTCAAGTACAAGATCACAAGGGACAGCGCAGTCTCTAGCAGCTGTCCATCTACTAGCTAGGAGAAGGGAGGAAGAAGTGATGGAGAGCAGGGGATTGGCTTGCTTGCTGTGCCCGTGTGTTTGTGCAGACAAACGGAGCTTGCTAGCACATACAAAGGTGGCTCCATAGGACCCTGTAACGGAAAGGAGCCATCCTAACACAGGAAATCAGGGTCAGTGCTCAGTTGGTCATCTGATGTATGATTATTATTATTATTATTATACAGGATTTATATAGCGCCAACAGGTTGAGCAGTGCTTTACAATATAAGGAAGACATTACAATCACAATACAATTCAAGACAAGATGGTAAGGAGGACCTTGCCCATGAGTGCTAAAGAGATACATGAGGAGGTAGCTGTGTGGGGATGAATTGTTTGAGAACTTTATGATTCAGTGGTTAGTTTGAGGTGGATAGACTTCCCTGAAGAGATGAGTCTGAAGGGATCACCTAAAGGCAGTCATAGAACGGTTTGGGTAAAGAATTCCAGAGGATGATAGAGACTCTAGAGAAGTCCTAGAGGCAAGTATGGGAGGAGTTGATGAGGGAGCTGGAAAGCAGGAGGTCTTTGGAAGAGCGGAATGGATGGTTAGGGTGATACTTTGAGACAAGGTTTGAGATATAGCCGGGGGCAGAGTTGTGGATGGCTTTGTAAGTGGTTGTTAATATTTTGAATTTTATCCTATGGGACATTGGAACCAGTGCAGGGATTGGCAGAGGGGGGTTGCAGAAACTGAGCGTTTGGTTAGGTGAATGAGTCTAGCAGCAGCATTCATGATAGGTTGAAGGGGGACAGCCTGTGTAGAGGAAGGCCAATGAGGAGGGAGTTGCAGTAGTCAAGACAAGAGATAACAAGTGAGTGGATGAGTAATTTTGCGGTTTCATTGGTGAGGAAGGGGCACATTTTGGAGATGTTACGAAAGTGAAGGCAGCAGGATTTGGATAGTGATTGGATGTGGGGCAGCAAGGTGCGGTCCGAGTCAAGGATTACACCTAGCATCTTGGCAAAGTTGACTTGATAGTGGCGATCTGATCCCAAATTGTATCTATTTTGTTTTTGAACTGAATGGAAATGACCTGGGCAGTGAGTGAGTTAGGGGTGGTGGTGTTGGTGGGGGACATAGAAGAGACTTAAAAGTAAAAAAGAGTTGAGGTCGTCTGGATGAGAGTGTGTTAATGAGAGTGACAAAATAAATCTGTTTGGTAGCACAGAGGAAGAAATTATATTTTAGGAGGGCAGCTTCATACAGGGGGAAGTCCTGCAGAAGCCTAGTTTTCCACCACAGTCGCTCACAGTCGCTTTTTAGATATCTGGTTTCTTCTGTTTGCCACGGTTGTAGTGGACATGGTCTAAGACTGCGTGTAGTGTATGATGTCAGCAATTTCCACTCTTTCGTAGACCTAGCTGTCTACAGAGTTTTGTGGGTTTTTAAGAAGAAGATTTTAAAGGTAGTTGAGTAAAGATATAACAGAAATGAATGCTCTGTGCATGCATTCAGGGGCTGAGTATATTTGGCAGCTCCAGAATACAATTTACACCCTGGGAATGCACACCATCTGGACCTACATTATCTTTGATTATAAGGAAAGACCTTCTCCGATATAGCTAAAAAGAATGCTGTTTGGTTTTCTACCATTTGTTTAAATAAACATAAACTATGTAGTTAGGGAGGGTTATAGTGTTTCTTTTTATTGTATTATGCACAAACTTGTGACATAATTCTATACCAAAAATGCACAAAGATGAGAGATGATGTGTCTGAGCTGATAATGTCTAATCACAAGTATGACACACTATGCTGATAAGAAGCTTAACATAGACTAAGGAATGTACTAATGTACACTAGATTCAGTACCACTAGAATATGCACTGTCATCATCAAAAGTTTAACTCCAGGCTTAACTCTGTGGTCAGTATGTACAGGATCACACCAGCCATCTGCAATTTAGTAAAAGGCAGGAACTAGTGAGCTGCTTTCATTTTTTGCTGGAAGGAATCTCGTGGGTCTATTTATTGTTTTTCTGCTCCTATTTTTATATTTTTGGCTTTTTTATCATTTCATTTTTTTTAATATGCAATTTCACAAACAAAAGAGTTGAAAAGAGGAAACTGACATTGTGTGCCATCATGTTTATTTCTTTTGAAGTATTTGTTCTGATACTGTTGGCTATTATAACGCTGCTCTGGGTTTGTTCTCTACCTATTTTGGCCATTTTTTTAGAAAACAAAGTCAAATCAAATAATCCAGCCAAATCTTTTTTTATGTATATTTCATCACCTTGTAAATACTTTCCCCTTGTTTTTCCACACTAAAACATCAGCAACAATTGAGAGGCACTGGAGAAGGAACATTTATTTCAGTTTAAAAAATTTATAATTTTTATTACGGTTTACCAAATATTTGGCTGTTTTCCTCAGTATTTTTACACCTCACGTCACACCTCAGATATGCTGGGGAAAGGCGAACAATGTATCGAATGCAAAATCAGTTATTCTACTATTTTTTTTCATAAATAGGTCCATAAGTAGTACATACAGATTGATAGTATTGACTAGAGAAGGCAAAACACAGCACACAAGAAGAGAAAACCTAGAGACATTTTGCTTGACTAATGCAACTCAGGCTCAGGTGGTAATAAAACAAGGGAGTCCACGAGTCTTGGCAGTGCAACCGGGCAATCCACCAGCACCAGGTAGAATGATGGTGGTCCTTGAGATAATACCAAATTATCCAGTACCCAGATGCATAAAGGCAATGGGTGTTTAGAGTTCCACGGTCAGCAGGATAGTGATTGGGGTACTAAGAGGAAATACAGTTTAGTCATCTAGCACATAATTGGCATCTAAATACTTAACGTGACATTAAAGAATAATCACCACCTTCCCCCCAATGCTAGTGTAAGGACTAACCTTAAATGATGCATCTTGATCCAATCATCTTCTTCTTTACAGTAGTTTTCAGGAGTCACTCCAGCGCTGGTGCCAGTCTCAGATCCAGGGCTCACTCCTCTCTCCTAACTTGCACTTCCTGCCCCATGGAGTCTGTGCGGGTGCACTCTTCTGCATTGACTTACCTGTGTCTCTCCTCATCTCCTGGTCAAAGATCTGAACTGTGCATGCGCCCACCACAAAATCTTTTGCGGCTGCCTGAGAATCTTCACATGTTCGGATGGGAGCACGTGGTGGAGACACTGGTAAGTTTTAATCCTTTTGAAAAGTTTTTTTAAAATGTTTTTGCATATATCTACTGCCTGCTAGCAAGATCACTAGTATTGCCAATATACACTTATTCCTTTATTTAAAATGTTGGGCTTTACAGTGGAGTTATGTGACCGCAAAGAAGGAACCCACATGCTTCTTTCAATTATACAGGTGACAGAACTCCAAGATTGGTGCTTAAATCATATTTGTTTTTACTCAGGTTGCTGCATTTGTTTAAATCACTAAGTTGCCTATAGACATTAGATAATGGTCTCCCAATTTTTCAGCCCTAAATCCCTAAAATTAGAAATTTTGAGCCCTAAATGAACATTTTCAGTGAATAAAACAAATGAGCATGATAGAAGCTTCTCTGATGCCTGTGTTTTTTTTTACAAGCACTGGGTCCTGCCTGTGCACAGATAGTTTACCCTTCCTCCAACTGTGCTCTAAACAGGAGTACTTGTGCCAATAGAGTGCTCATGTTTAGAGTAAAAACTGAGATGCTGCATTCATATCTAGCTATTGTTTTATGACTCGCTTAAAATGGGCCCATATGGTCAGATTTGTGATATGACAAATGGACACAGTTTACTAAAAAGTAGTGTGGGGTTTTGCCTAAACATTTAATTATAATAATATTCCATCTGGTACACCCTCATGCTGCATAGTTGCTGGCAAACACTGCTAATCTGACAGGCTAAATCCTAAACAAAATCTAAGGGTGATGTCAGGTGGGCAATGTGTCTCCAGCAGCAGAAATCATCCAAGTGAGGCAACCTATTGGCGTTGTTATCTCTCTGGCTCAGAATGCTGTGAAATCTAGCTGTTCCAGCCAGTGAGGGAGTGTCTCCATCGCCCATCTGACAATGACATCGTCCTAACGCTTATACAGAATAACAGACACACAATGGGACCTATGAACAGTGACATAAAGTCACTGATGCACATTGCCAGATAGAGAAAGGCACTGAAGAACTTGCATCATTAAAACCAAGTCCACTGTTGTGAAATGCTTTTCTCACAAATACCAAAAGGAGGCAGAGAACAAGATTGTCAGGAGGCAGAGAACAAGAGAATGAGAAACATTATCAATTCTGTTGCATGGCAAACCAGTGCTAAACAGGGGCAGTGAGACAGATTTATTACAAGGTTACAGCCTGAGTCATAAATTCCTCCCTCAGCTGCTCTTAAAGGAGAACTATGGTGTCAGTGTTTTTCCCCATAGTTCTCCTTAGGGTAGCGGGAGGACACAAACTAGCGTCCTCCCGTTACCCTAAGCTCAGTATACCGCGAGCTACAGCACCAACACAGAATAAAACCGGACCCTGACCACTTCTTCTCATACGCCTGTTTAGATTGAAAATCTGCCGCATCTTTAGTAATAAATGTGTCTTAAAATTTAGCAAACTGCCGCACTTGGCCTTGGCCACCCAGGAAAACAGACGCATGGGACTGTGAACCTGTCACAGAAACTTTGCTGAATCTTTGCTGGCAGTCTGATTTGTGAGTAATTATGTCACTAATTTGCTTGATAAATGTCCCCAAACGTGTCTATGCACAGTTCCCCCAAAAAGGGAGGTACATTTAAAACTTGATGTGTCTGTCGTGTACACAAGCTAAGCAAATTATTCAATAAGGCAGTTCAATTAAGAAAAATAGCAAGGTGATCTATAACTTGTTCTTGCTGTTGATTACTGAAGAGATCATATTTATTTGCTTATTTGGGGTTACTGCAATTTCCCTGAATGTGTGCTCTTTGCATTGACTGACTGACTGAACAAGCCTTGTAGATGCTGTCATTATTGTTAATTTATTAAAGTAGCTTAATAGGAGTTTAAAGCAATTACTGCTCCTTTGGAGCTCTGTCTCCCATAAATCCACATAACAGTTCTCTTCCATTATTCGTCTTTGCATAGCATTGTTTCTCGCCATAAGTGAGGAAATAGACATGTCTGCATTGTTCTAGAGAACACAAATGTGCTGCACAGATGTGACCACATTACTGCCCATGAAAAATGTTACATATGACACACGGCTCTCACATTGCAACACGTTTAAAGGCTCCATCTGGTGGGCCAACAAAGCCTAACGACTTCCAACTGGGCACAGCGGAGTTCAGGGAGCAGTGTTTGGGAAAACATAGAAATTTACAGCACTTTTACACACAGATCAAATTATTTGTACCCCATCTGTTTAGCATCATCAGAGATAAGGCAAAGCGTCTCTGAATAAAGCAGCATAAGTCTAATAAAAGCAAACAGTCACTGGAGGATAGAATCTTCGGGAATTACAACACTGAATGTTAAAATAACACAGTATAACTTCATAAAGGAGAATCCTGCTTAAAGATGAGACCATTTTCAGTCCCTTTGATAAAAATGTGCAGTTTTTGTCTTCCAAAGGATTGTGGGGCACCATATAGAGTGCTGCTCTCTAATAAATATATATTGGAGAGGTAACCAGATCCATACATAGAGCACCCGCTGTCCGTGGCAATCATCACACCACAGGATTCCAAGAAGATAGTCATAACAACAGCTTTAATAGAAACACAGAAAGCCGCCATTGTTTATGACAAGAGATTTGCGTCCTGATAGGTATATGTAGATTTAGTGCTGACAGACTTAGGCAACCACGTTTCTAAACCATTTTGCAATCAGAGCTGCTTTCTGGCTAATTCAAATATTTTTCATCAGGGAGTTGGTGTCTTATAGCTAGTTGCTTGGCATCCAGTGTAGTCATGAGTCAACCATGATTTCGCTAGCAGAAATCCATAGGGTGTACTGGAGGATGGAGCTGGGGTGCCATTCAGAACTGATAATGTTTGGCACATGGAGTGGAAGTCAGTCAAAGAACTCTAACTGCTTCGGTATCTGAGGATATCCTAGGTGCTTTAGAGGTCTGGACTTATCCTGAGACTGGAGTTCTTCATGGGAGACAAGATGACCAGAATAAGACGGTGGTCTACAATTTAAGGAGCTGTGGAAGGCTGGTAGACTGTGTTCACATAATGGACTGTAAATGCATTTGCCATACAGCTTTGTGTGTGTATATACACTATGGGGTCTATTCACGAAGCTGCCGAAGGATCTGGCCGTAGCTTCGGCCGATCCTTCGGCTAGCTTCGGCCCTAGAACCCCTTCGGTTCAGTAGAACCAAATGGCTCCGGCCACTTTCAGACAGATCAGCGTCCCTGGTTACCTGCTAACCAGGGACACTGATCTCCAAACAGCTAACTCTCCCTGGCGGCCCGGGAGTTTCCCACCAAGGAGAGAAACACTGCTGTGTCTTTTTTTCTTTATTAACCCCACACCATAATCTCCTCTCCACCAAACTTTATACTTGGCACAATGCAGTCAGGCAAACACTGTTCTCCTGGCAATCGCCAAACCCAGACACATCCATCGGATTGCCAGACAGAGAAGCGTGATTCGTCACTCCAGAGAACACGTCTCTACTTCTCTATAGTCCACTGGTAGCGTGCTTTACACCACTGCATCCAACGCTTTGCATTGCACTTGGCTGACCCCGCTCTGCCATTTTACGTGGCCTACCACTTTGTGGCTGAGTTGCTGTTGTTTCCAGTTGTTTCTACTTTGTTATAATACCACTAACAGTTGAATGTGGAATATTTAGTAGCAAGGAAATTTCACGCAACACCTGAATCCAATGATTTGGAAGGGTGTCCCAATACTTTTGGCAATATAGTGTATATATAGGACCAGATAGGATGTGACATACGGTAGCACACAGTCTCCTACAAATGTTGCTTTCAGTAATACTTTTCTGAGTATAATATAGCACTGTCTGCCAGTGCAACCTGGCTGGGTACTCATTGTTACTGACCCTGAAAAATATGTGTATTATTATTAATATATTGTTCTGTGTCTTTACAGCTTACCCACTCTGACTTTGTACATCTAGAACTAAACCGCTAGCATAGCAGGGCAACAGTTTTCTCTGCTCTTCCAGTTATGGGTTAATTTCATGGTCCCCTAACATAGAATGGGCAAACACCCTCAGACTAAGCATGCCATATGTGGCTATCACATTTGTTTTTCCTGGTGTGATATTAAGGTCAGCCAGATGCCTTGGTTAGGATGGACCACAAGGCAGTTAAACTAGGAATGCAGGAAGTACAAATCCAGCCCTATATATTCACCATAATAGTTGTAGCATTGACTGCAAGTTTTTGTATTATCATATCTCTTCCTGCATTACGATGTCATGTGATTTAGGAAGATATATTCCAAGTACAGTCTTTTAGGGTTAGATGTAGTAGCACTTAGGTTTTAAGACTGATATAGGGGTCTTACTAAACCCCTTCAAAATCCCAGGCCAAAATTCCGGGAGTCAGTGAGGAATTCAAACTACAAACCTGAGTGAGTCTTTTTCTATAGACCTGAATCCACCATCTACTTTCTAACGCACTTGTACAAACAACCTAATGAGCAGAAATTGTCCTAGAAATCTGCTTTTACAACTGCCCTGTCTAAGAGACTGTAACCATGTGCCATATGCCATATTGCAAGGGACTGCTGTATGGTACACAAAACTGTAAGCAAGAAAAATATGCATGTTACAAAACAATATGACTTATAGCCTAAAATCAGGCACCACAAGGTACCCACAAGTACCTACAGTAGTGGACCTGGAGACAATTCGTCCGTAGGAATGCGACTGCCCCTCTGACCCTGTCAGTTTAGGACCAATGTTTTCATTTTTTACAATCGTAATAAAATATAAATTTTTGGCTTGAAGAATACTTATAACTCCAAAAAATATTTTCTGGTAGCTTAAAACCTGTAAAAAGATGGTAGTTGCAAATATTTATGTTTCCCGATATTTGCATTAACTTTATCAAAACTACATTTTAGTATACACAAACACAATATAATCCCCAATTGTTTCGTTAAGTATAAAAGATGATATTGTGTAAAGCAAATAGATACCTAATATGCCGGGTCTTAAAACTGTGTGCACCTGCGAAATAGTGAAGAACTACAACATTAACATTTTTGGTTGGCGATGCTTTACTAACCCAGACATCTTATCAAATTACAGTTAAGTGTAAATTATGGTCCTAGAATTATTCTTCTCATTCTGGCACGTGCAGTGATACCTAATTTGTGTTGCGCTACCTGCATTTACATCTGTACATGCATCCTAGGTTTGCATTTTTTTTTTTTTTTACGAATGTTCTTGCATGGGGAGGCAGGGGTCCTTTAAACCTTTTATAATGTATTTTATTAGGGTTTATTGATTTATAAAAGTTTTTAACTTTTTTTATTATTAACTTGATTGTATTGCTATCAAGTGGGTTTATAAAGCCACCTTAGTAATAGCAGTTTGCAAGTAATAGGTCCTGTTTATAGAGGCATCAGGGGTCTAACAGACCCCAGATGTCTCTCCTGCACTTTACCTTAACAGATCGATTACAGAAAGTACATATGCACAGCCTGCTGTCATCTGACAGATATAAACCTGGAAGTGCTCAGGGCAAAGTACTTCCTGGTTCACAGCACAAGTAATCAGGTATGTGATCTTTCCTCTGTGTGGTCCACATTGGCCATCTGATTTTTTAGTGGTATAGCAGAGGAGTGCCACAAAGGGGGAGGGCCACTTTTGCTGCCCATAGAAGGCTTTACAGATGCTTCGGTCACTTGAATTTAAAAGGCCGGAGCCTGCTTAAAAATTCTAAAACAATTGCAGCTGTGGGCTTGTTTTAAACTTTACGCTCTCATGACGTTTCAGTTCTGGACCTCCTACTTCTGCCACAAACCTCTTCAGTGTGGTTGAATCAGGGATGCTCACCACTGTGGGCCTGAACCCAGATATAGTGAGGTTTCAGACTTCACTGTAGTGCAATGGAACTCTGGTCAGGTGACGATTCAATACAATTTTACAGGCACAGTTTCACTGGACCCTTCAAGCTGAAAGATTTCTCCTACCAGTTAAACAGAAGTTAATAATTCAGCAGTGCTGAATTATTTCAGACAACTGAATTTAAAAAAAAATATACAATGACAAAAACTTTCCTATTTGTGTTCAGTATCCAGTCGAAATTAGGACTGACTGCTTCATAAAGGCAACAACTATATTGTGTATTATCTTTTTTGTATTAATCAAGTGTATCATCTAATGACAAGTTTGTCAAGACAAGATCAATATTGTTCATAATAATTTTCTTTTTTTAAAAGGAGTTATTGCAGCATCAATTAAGGATTTTTAATACTTGAACAGGGTAGAATGTCTGTGCCCACTAGGTGGCTCCCTGTGTGATGGAATGAGTTTCATTGCCATAGACCTGGTGAAGGGAAATAATTCCACATTAGAAGCCTTGAAACAAATCTTATTTACTGAATGCATGATTTGCAGAGACTGAACATTATTTTGTGATGTTAATAACTGATATTCTACGTCGAAAGTCAAGATTTTCTTGAAATGCATTGACTGAACTCCTGTGTCTATCTACCTAAAGGCTAAAAATCCCCACTTATATTTTGTAACATGTTCTATTTTTTTGCATGTATGCTCATTTAATGCATCTAGGAGATGGCTGTTTAATCCACAATGTCTTTTAACTGCTAATGCTATAAAACAGGACATGCAGCACCGCAGGTCTAACTAAAAGCTATAGCTTCACCCTGCAGATGCTCATTTGTCAAGTGTCATTCCACACAAAACTGATATATAATTTTTGGTAGAAACTGCAGGGGTAAATGACCTCAAAGTTTCAGTTTATCTCTCAGGGATGCTGTTGGTGGGATATCTGAGCCAAAGTTCTTAGGTATGCAAATCTGCTGTGGCTATTATGTTCCTAGTCTATCTGCTGGATTGTATATTTATTTCATATATTATGGGGAGTGGTAAAATGTTGTACAGTGTTAGCCATCGATTGGTACCAAAGTTCTGGAGTTTAAGAGATACCCTTTATTGGCTAACTTAAGTTATTAAAGATGCAAGCTTTCAGAATTCCTTAGATCCCTCCGTCAGGCTTTATACATTTCTGAAAATGGTTCTAAGACCCATTTATTGTATAACACCTTATTTATAAGGTGTTATTGGGGTGATTGACTCATAAATAGTATGTTCCAGGCACAGTGTCCACCTTGTAGAAGTTATTTTGAAGTCCCCAAATGCCAGAGAATTACGATTAAAAAAAGTAAGGAAATGCTGAAACATTCAAAGGTGGGTGGAAACTCCCATATGGCCAGGAACAGAGCTGAGAATTATGGGAAGATCTCAGTGATAACGTTTTCAAAGCATATAAGAAGCCGTGGTGACTCAGCCAACCGGATTCCACCTAAAAGTAAAATATTGCTTTTGGGTAGGCTGACCCTTTTGTTTTACAATAATTTCTTCTTTTTCAATGGAAGATGACATGATAGAATGTGACAAAGGTGAACTGTTTTATAATGTACTAAATGTGGTTGATTTACTGAAGGTGTAGAGGCGGTTCACCTTGCAAAGTGTATGAACATTTTTAAAACAGTATGTCCACTTTACGAAGTGAAAGTTAAATACCCAATCACGTGAGAGGGGAATTTAAAAAAACAGGATTTTTCTAGAATACGATTGGTAGATCGGAGTGGACATTGGTAGATCGGAGTGGACATTGGTAGATCGGAGTGGACATTGGTACGCCTTATGTACTAAGCTTGGTGAACACTCACTTTGCATAGAGAACATTCAGTTTTGAAAGTGAACATTCAATTTTGAAAGTGAACAGTCTGTTCTCCTCAAGCACATAGCTGATAAATGAAAGAGTTGTACATGGGTACAATGTTGTCACAAACTCAGGGAAAGTCGTTCTTGCTACATGCAATGCAGTTATACCTTACTACAAGACTAATGTTGTATTCACGCAATTGTTTAAAGCATTTGTGATGCATAAGCCTCTTCTTTTATTTTTTCTCCATTTGTAATATATGAAGCACATTGGGGCATGCTTATAAAGTAGTGAATGTGACATTCAACGGAAGTTCCCTGCAGATGAATCAATCAATGTAATTTAAAACACATGCACCAGGAGGATGTACACCTACGGTGAATGTCCAATCCACTGCTTTAAAAAAATATCCATTTGTGTCAGTGTTTTCATTTAAAGTAAACCTTTAGCACCAAATCATTTCTAAGAAGCATAATTCTTATCTTCTATTGTTTGGGTATCTGATTATAATTACCAAGTATGCTGTATAATATTTTGTAATGTTTAACTGTGCCTAATACTTTACAACTTATATATGATACATGGTCCGATTGCTGGAATGTACATTACGTTATGGAAAAAAAACAGGAAGGACAAAGTTAAAGGGATGACCTAATGTTTCTTTTTCTTGTTATATTTCTAATCATTTCCTTTTAATAGAAGTCAACATTTTTCAGGCCATATCTCGCTTCTTTATCTCTCAGTGATTCAGCATGCCTTGTACTTTCTCCCCCTCCCAACAACTTCTTTGTGCTTTCCCACTATGATGGACCACGTCTGTTTAAAGCCAGCGCTGTTTGTTTTTGGATGGCAGGCGCGACACAGGGGCACTTCCTGTGCAAGCAGGAAGCAGCCGTTTCCCCTCAATTTCCTGCTGCTATGGCAACCAGACCTCAAAAGCAGGAAACTTTGACCCTGTTCAATTAGTTGGTTTTCTAAGGAATATTTTTTGGAATCCGTTATGCATACTTCAAGGTTGAGTTGCACTACTTTGCTTAGAAATTGTAGACTGTGGCTCATAAGACAAAAATATTACCACAAACAAATGTTCTACGCAACAGTACCTGTTTATTAAAACTGGAGAAAACAATATGAGACCAAATATGTACCATAGGGGCTTCACTAATTTTATTACAAGAGAATAAATAGGGGCATAACTAAAAATTACAGGGCCCCTTAGCAATTTTTTCAACAAACCTTCAGGTGACCCTTTTACTCTAAGGCATGACTGTTCCTATTTTCCTGTTGTGGTTGTTGTTCTTCTTGGGCCTGTTAGCTGTTGTTTGCTGTGTTGCCCACCCCTCCATTGGACTGCTTTTGAAGGTCCCAGTGGCCAAAGAATTTAACTCCTCGTGTCTTGTGATGTACAATAAAACAGAAGATTTTTGTCTCGCCAATAAAACTGAGGCAGAATGGGAGTGGGACAGGTTATGCCAGGCTGTCCTGCAACTTTGATTGATTTGCCAGAGTCCAATCACCTGAAGATAGCTATATAAACCAGTGGTTAAAGACTTTAATATACCTCTTCACCTCCTACACTTCCTCCTCCCAGCACTTATCCATTTCTTTCCCAGCCCCAGCAGGTACACTTACTTCTCCCACTGATCCTGAGGATTCTCTTCTCCAGGGCATATAGCTGAACATACTCTCCTTGTGCTGGGAAGACCCCACCATGTGATTGGTTTACTTCACACTCAAATGCTGGGACTACACAGCACATATCTGGGCACCAGGGGAATATGTCCTACAGTAATAGCATGGAGCTAGGGCACACAGGAAGGTTTAGTAAGTGTTCATTGGGACAGGCTGCAACAGAGCAGGAACAGTCACACTCTGGACTTACCACTGAAGGGCTACTGACTACTACTGGTGGAGAGCTTGGAACAGTTGCTTTTTCCTTCCTAAGCTTACCACTCCTGGTCCCATCTGGGTTCCTCTTTACCCAAGCCCCATAGCAGCTGCGTGGGCTGCTAAGCTGATAATTCCACTTATGAGAATGAAAACAGAAACCTTTCTTTCCTTTTTTATTTAACGACTAGGATTGTGCAGCAACCAATAGCAGATCGGTTTTTACTGATCTTACTGCTTGACTTACAAGACCTGATATCTGGCTGGTTTGCTAAAAGTACACTTTGCATGCTATCAAATAAAATCAACCCTGAATCTGATCTAGTCTAATGCCATAGCTCCCAATTGTTCCACATTTATACAAGCTGTCCTTTTTTTGAAACCAGATCCCTCTGTCACTCTTTCTACCTCATGTGTCCCTCTTTTTCTTTTGATGTAGAGACCTCTAAAAATGTACTATTTAACTATCTCAAGTGTCACACCACAATAAAACTTTCATCCAGTCTCTAAATTATTGCTATTTTTGCTATATTTGTTATTTTGAAAACAGGAAAAAGTGAGCTGGAAAAAAAAGCACATGTGGGTTTAAAGTAGCAGTTAGGCGGCACATTTTTTACCTATGTTACATTTATGTAAACTAGTTGTGCAGCGGAAAATAAATTATTTCTTTATGCAAAGTCTAGAAACACTTACATTTAGTGTCTTTAGCATTGCAGCCTCCAGGTTTCTATGCGCCACTTCCCTGAACTCCCCCTCCTCAGGACTACTTGTACCATAGTTCAGCTGCCACCGTGACCCACTGGGAACGCATGCCCCTTCGTTTCCTCCCTGGCTGCGTTCCCCCTCCTCAGTACTACACATTCAAAAAAAAAAACAAAGCATGCATGCCCCAACTATTTCTCCTTGGCTGTCTGCACAGACAGCTTCATAGCATTGGCTTGGAGTCTCTCTCCTGGGAGTGCACACATAAGGGTGGCTCCATAGGACTCTGTAAGGCAACAGAGACACCACAAAGCCTAGAACCTGGGGCAGTGGTATGTAGACTGGCTCAACTAAAAAGAAAGGCAAGATTATAAAGAAGAAGCAACAGCACAGAAGGTAAGTACTGAAGTCAGCTGATGTAATTGATTTTAAAGGAGAACTATGAGGTGAGTGCTTTTCACTCACTTCATAGTTCTAGCCGACCTGTGACAATGTAACTGTCACAGGTCGGCTCAGTAGATCGGGAGGTGAGCGAACACATACCGGATTAGGGTTTAATAACACTTTAATCAATCATGTTTTGAGTATTAACTTCTTCTGGTCCATAACTGGAGGTGTGACAGGAGCCTGTCCTTACATACATACATACTTTGTGCTATAATGTTTCCTGGCATGCTAATACCGATTGATTTCACTTACTTATTACATTTTCTTTGGAAATTCAATCTTACAATAATAGCTAACAGTTACATACACCTTTAAGGATGATTTACTAAAAGGAGTAAGTGAATCTTAGTGCTCACTTTGAACCCTTCCTCTTGATGAATTGACGTTTTATTTCCTTACTTTTTGATTTCATCCAATGCAGGAAGGTGTTTGCAGTGAACTGATCTGGTATTAAACAGAAATGCATGGGCCAGTTATCTTACAAATGAGGTTAGTTCAAACTAAATCAGCATATCATGCTGACCAAAAAAAGTTTGCTCAGTTATCACATTGGCAGTATAGAAAATCCAGTTGCTGAGTGATGGCATCTACTTTTGTATGCCGTCAATGGACCTTTTTCAATAAAATAAAGTAAACTACCCTAATCACCCATCTCATAACACACAGAAACAAAAACCAACACTAAATAATGGCAGATTTTGCATAAGGCATTCTTTGACGGTGGTAAAATCAGTAATTGTATGGCAAATCTGTTTAGCCAATATAACTCCACTCATATGCACACAGCAAACAGGGATTGAAGTGTATGCAATGAACATCAGTGTATGAATTAAAAGATGAGGTAAAGGATCGCATTGTATGGGTGCACACACAACTGCAACCTGCAACACAAGCAGGTAGATTATTTTCATTATGTTTTCTCCTTACTCTTAAACTTTTTATTTTAGAAAATCATGTCATTTGCATTCATTATTTTGCTGCTCTCCATGATATCCACTAATTCTGTTAAAATACTAAATATTCAAATTTCTAAGATGAGTTGCCCTTGCTGTTAACACATTGAGGGGAATGTATCAAAACTGGAGCAGACTGAATCTGGAGCAGCTGTGCAAGAGCTTATCTCTTTCATTTTCAAACCTTAACTGAACAAACTTAAGAGAGAAGCTGATTGGTTGCCATGCACAGCTGCTCCAGATTTTTTCTGCTCCAGTTTTGATAAATCCCCCTAATTGTATGCATACAAAGCTCACATGAGATATATGCAGTACATTAGGCACCATAGAGTACCTATATCTACCTTTTTCATACACCCTGTTTGCTGATGAAGAAAATCTGTTCAGATACTGACTTTCTGGGCACAACCCCTCATGACAATAGAAGTCACTTGATTATTTCTATTTTCCTGTGTGTGTGTTATATCCTTCATATTGCAATAATCTTGTTGTTAGAAAAGATGCAATAAAAACTGTGTAAAAATGTGTGTAGTATAATTTAGTCTGGAAACAGTGGCTTTTGTATAGTACATGACATTTCCTCATAGCTCTAGTGGTTCCGCATTGAATATGTTACTTGCTGGTAAATAACATTAGAGCAGATGATCAGAAAATTTGGTTGTGAAATGTGAGCATGTTTGGTGTTAAATCATGATTGTCTGTAGTTGGTGGAGCAGTGTGAATTACATTTTGGCTACAAAAGTTATTTTAGGACAGACTTTCTCAATCAGAGTTCTGTGGAACCCCATGGTTTCTTTCAGAAGTTTCTAGGGGCTCCTTGAGTAGTGGTAGATTGATGTATATTCTGGCATCACACGGCAAAGCCATAGGCGTGGGAGCAGTTAAGCTTTTTCTCCAGCCCTTTAGGTAAGTAACCACTGAACTCAATTACATTTTTTGCTGTCTATAAGGGTCATTCTTCACAATGGTTACCAACATAAAAGGCATTCATCTCACTGACCACCAAATTAAGTGTGTCCTTCTCCCGTTGACTACATAACTGATCATATGAGATTTGTGCACTTTTCCACTTACCACCAATATAAAGGGAGCACTTTTACATTGACCACCGACATAAAGGGGTTCCTTCTCCTACTAACCACTAATGTCAGGAGATACTTTACCACTGACCACATAGCTAACCATATAAGCGTACACTTTTTCACTTACCACCAATGTAAAGGAAGCACTTTTTCACTAGCCATTAATCTAAGGGGACACTTTTGTCAAGAGATACTTTACCAATGACTGCATAACTGACCATATAAGTGTGCACTTTTCCACTGACCACCAACATAAAGGGGTTCCTTCTCCTACTAACCACTAATATCAGGAGATACTTTACCACTGACCACACAGCTGACCATATATGTGCACACTTTTCCACTTACCTCCAATGTAAAGGGAGCACCTTTTCACTAGCCACCAATCTAAGGGCACACTTTTCCACTGACCACCAACATAAAGGGCTTCGTTGTCCTACTAACCACTAATGTCAGGGGACCCTTTACCATTGACCACCAATGTAAAATTACACTACAATTTGTCTCTTTTTCTTTTCTGAACAGTTTTATTTGTTTCATTTGATCATTATGACTGTAAATTGGTGTGTCATATAGAGCATGGTATCTTTAGTTTACTGATCACACCAATGTACCATGAGCTGGTGAGAATGTGGTGCGAGTTTGCAGTGAACAGCATTCAGCGAGGGTATATCTCGACAGATGATTTATGGATCATCCCCTATATATGTATACATAATATATGTGTATATATGTTATACGTTCATCCTGGAATAAGTAGTTTTCCTTCACACTTGTTTTCATCCTTCCAAGTGTAATTTTACTTCCTTTAACCTCATTGACAAAACTGAAAGATGAAAATGTCATCCAAACAGAGAAATAATCATATCTAACACAAAGTATGTGTTATCTATTTTGTTCCATTACATTAGACGCTTCAAACTAACATTTTCTGGGCACTTTCCTGTTTTTCCTTGCATCATAAGCCAGTTTAAAAGATTGCCTGCAGGCAAATATAATAACAAATTATAAACAAGTTATAGATGCATTAAACATTGTTACTGTTAATGTACTGTACGTTTAAAATATTATTCTTACTTTGTATTCTTTTTCATATTCCCTTCAGGAGAAAGATGAATTACATCTGACTCTATAGCATTGCATTTTTCTGTCAATCTAAAATGCTTTTAATCACTGGGATCAGGAAGAGCTACAGCGCTCCATTTCTGCGCGCTGGCTATATGGTTTCCGGTGGGTGGCCAGTGTAATTAGCTGTTTATTTCTCACACTTTTTTCTTTTTACTTTATTTGAATTGTGCAAATTATACACTCCATTCAGATCTGCAGGTGTGCTGTGCTGTAGTGACCTGAACCGCACCACACATCATATCCCTGTTGTGGAATTAACAATTGTTTGTGTGTTGCAATGTAATTTATTGCAGTGCCATTCTGTTTAAATGACCCCCCAGCCCCAATGCACATTCTTAATGCACCACAACGGACTTAAGTTTATTGCATCACAACACACAGATGTGAACCATTTGTGCGATGTGCTGCGCTGGAAAAAAAACGTTCCGGTACTGTAAAAGGTACATATCTGTACATTGCTAAATGAATAGGCTGTCTTAATGCAATGCACATCAACGTGAGACATAATAATGAGCGGAATTTATCAAAACTGGAGTAGACAAAATCTGGATCAGCTGGTCATGGCAACTAATCAGTAGCCACCTTTTATTTTAAAACCTTGACTGAACAGACTGAAGAGAGAGCTGATTGGTTGCCATAGGCAACTGCTCCAGATTTTTCTGCTCCAGTTTTGATAAATTCTACTAAATGTGTGGTAACATGTGTGCCTTATCGTATTGCCTTCAAGTATATCTAAACCCAAAAGCAAAAGTTTAATATATTGCAGCTTACCAATTTTTAGATGTGGTGGCTGCGTTGGTTTTCTTTCTTTATTCCCCCTTTCCTTTATTTTCACCGGGAGAACCAGCCAGTAAGTCTGTTATTTTTCAGTGAACTTCAAAGACCAAGTTGCCCAGCAAAAGTAGCAGATAGAGGGTCAAAACAAACCATTTAACACTGACAGGGGTGCTTACAATGATCAGCTTTTATTCATTAATGTAAAACCTTTATTCCAGAAGGAAAACAACAAAAACCCTGCTGTAACTACTTGCTGGAGTGTGGATCTAATTTGTTAGTCAAGTCCATCTAAATCTGCTAATGTATCTAACACTACCCTCTCCACAGGGTGACAATGTTGCTGTCCAACTGTGCCTCCGTTGCTCCTCCGCAGAATGGAGCCAAACAGACAGGAAGTGTATTAGGGTCTAAATCACCAGGTGAAAATAAAGGCACGGTGACAGATCGCCTTGGTGTGCACCGGCCCTAAAGATTTACCACCTGAGTTTAATGTCATGTTAGGTCCATTTAATCACACAGTCAGGAGACATAGAGGAAAGCTAAGGCTCTACGGCTACTTTTTTGCATATATTGACTGTGGAAATAATCTGTAAATACACAAAGACAGTCTTTTGTAGTATGACATTTTAGAAGCATAATCAAATATATGACAGGTGCATTTATCATTGCCATAAAAAAGTCTGTTTCCATTTTCAAGTAGAGAGGTATAGGGTATGAGTGTTCAAAGACAGGTTATGTGTGCTGCTAGGTATAGGTGACAGGCCACAAGTACATGACTGCTAAGCTGAGCGCTTTCTGCGTCCAGTATACCACAAGTTTACACACAGACTGTTTTCTGAGAAACTCAAATTATCAGAAATGAAAGTAAGAGACTTAAAGGCTAGGGTTTACCTTTCTAACCATGTTTTACGTTACACCCATAGTAAGGGTGTAACATGAAACATGGTCAGATCACAGCCCATCTCCCTTCCACCCCTACTTACCTCAATCACTGGGTTCTTCTCCCCGCAGGCTTGTTTGCAAATTTGAATTGTAATCTGTAAATGGAGTAAATACAAGTCTCATCAGCCACTTGTAGTTCTCAATGTATGCTCTACAAGTTCTCACTGCACTTGTAGTCCTTTGACACCTCCTCCCATCCATGTTTCTGAAAGTCCATTCTGAGGTGTCTGCAGAAGCCAGGGCATTGCACCCACAATCTACTGATTGTGGTTGCAATGGATTACTGGCTACTATGAAAAAAACAGTAATTGTATATTTTCTCGTGCATTTGAACAACTGTGCATAATTTTTTTCAAAAGCTGGAATTTCCCCTTAACCCAAGACTTCTGTGTTTGAGAACCCACTGGTAGTAATATTTTACAACCCGAAATTAAGTAGGTGGTTTGAAGAGATGGCAATTTATATGAAACAGTCTTTTCAAAGCTGTACATTGAATATCACTCATGTCCGCAGACATTCCACTGATCACCCCTGCAGGAATTCAGCCAAGGTTAAAATTTCAGACCCCTGGGAATCACATGGTTGGGAAATATGCAAACGTCTGCCAGTATCTGGTGATTGGAGTGCACTGTGGGACTTATTCAGCGGAAGTGACAGCTGGGCCAAAAAGTCTCCCATATCAAGATACAAATTTAGAAGATGAGTAAAGCACAAACAAATGATGAAAACATTTCCAGAATGTGTGGTTTCTTCACTTTTACAAATATTGTGTTAGCTCATGATTTTAATCAACCACCATAAATGCTACAAAATTTTGCATATGGCACGCTGCTTCTCAGTAATATTGTCAGGTTATAATTAAACACTCATGATATTTTATGGGACATCAAACTCTAGGAACTAATCTTGTATACTTGAGACTGTCCCCAGAAGTCAGGGAAAGTTTGTAATGATAAAAATATATGATGCCCTGAACACAGCACAAACATTTTAACATTTTGGAAGCTTGTGCTGTTGAAAGAAGAACTCCGGCAAGATTTGTTTATACCTAAACGTACCATTTAACCAAATGCCTTTTCATATTCAGGGAAAAAATATCTCTCTTATATCACTTTAGGTAGATCTAAGTCATGCAAAAATAGAGGAAACTCTGCATCCCCTGATTCCCTACAACCGGACTCTACTCTTCAGCAACTAGATGGAGCAGTGCATATCGCAAGAATGTGGTCTGCAGCACCAAAAGGAAAATACAACATACTAGAGCTAAAAAAAAACGTTATCATTTCAAAGTACATCATTCCAAAGAACAGTCATGACTCATATGCCAACTCTATATTATTCTGGTTGTCAGGGCTGCTGCTCCATAATCCATAATTCGTTCCATTGGCTGTTTCAAACACATTCATTCTTTCCCCAAAACATGCAACCTAAGCAGACTAAACAGCACAATTACAGGTGTGCAAATGCTGACTTACTGGGCAACCTGGCTACTGACATATGCACAGAGAAGCAGCAAATGACTGTTACGGGAAAGGCAGAGCGGACCACAGACGCACCCTGCTCACTACTGCTGACGGCAGATTGTGGCTGCAGCAGGGGAATTGTGCCTGATAGGAATGGGGGCTCCTAGCATGGGAGGGGTAAATATAATGTGAACTGAGGGGGCTCTCAGAGTAAAGGGAGATTCTAATGTGATAGGGGGTTCTGATGTGAATGGGGGCTCCCAGATTGAAAGTGGAACTCTGATGTGAAGGGGGGCTCCTGACTTGAAAGGGCGGACTCTGATGTGAAAGGGGTAAACCAATAATATTTTGTGTTTTTGCATGGGGTCCCCCTTAAAATCCATACCAGATTGCTCTCTGGGATAAGGGTTCTGGTATGGTTTTTGTAGGGGCCACACATCATTTTGTACATTTAGACTGGGGTGCTTTAAGATTGTGCATACTTTTAAATGGTGCAATAACTGGAAAAAGGTTGAGAAATGCTGCACTATACATATTGGATCTGTCAGAGCAGTAGAATATTTTGGCTGATTTCCTGTTGTCTTCCTTCATATAGCAGATATAAGCTGGTCACATGAGTAAAATTGTATGAATTTTTTATAGCGTTCTGCTGGCCATACACTTTTCATTTTTTCTTGATTTTTCTTAATGATGGGGAATCCCCCCACTGGGCTATTGTATTCTGACAGCAGTGGGTGTGAGCTGATTGGCTGGAGTCAATGCTCGGCCAAGAATTTTCAGACTGTCTCTTCCAACAAAAGTTGATTGAGAAGATCGACTTTTGGTAAACGGAGGGGTGCTGACGGGGCCACATACTGCTTTGCAATTTGAGCAGTGTATGGCCAGCTAAATTTTAATTCTACTTTAAAGTGTATCAATAGCCAAATTTACTTTGTAGCAGCTTTGCAACTCTATTGGGGTTATTCACAAAAGGGTGAAGAGTTTGGAGAAGGCAGGAGAAGTGAACAATCTAGGTCAAAATAGCTGAACTGGAAAGTGAGCTGAATTGGAGAATTTTTCCAAATCAGCTATTATGTCCTAGATTGTTCACTACTCCTGCCTTCTCCAAACTCTTCACCCTTTTGTGAATAACCCTGTATATTATATTTTCTGTAACTAACAGATAGACCTCTTTAAAAGGACAGTGTACATGGACTGTTGGTCCCTGGATGTCTTACTTTTTTGCCTTGCTTTACATTATTCTCATAGCATTCTCAAATTTAATGATGTTTGCGTTATATTCATTTGCTTCCCATTCAAAGACCTGCCACCCTCTAATCCCATAACAATATCGGGCTATAAAAGGCACAGAAAAGGCTCAGCTTGATAAAAAGAAGTGTTCATATTACAGAGTGAACTTATATGTATGGAACACTTGGTCTTTTCATGGCTCTGTTCCTTTCTCACCATTCTCTGTTTGTGACCTCAATGATTTGTCATGGGAAAAAGCATTTGTCACAACACCAGTTTGTGACCTAATGCTGAGAGCGAGGAGGAAACAATTGTTAAATATTGCTCAGTTTCACCGGCATAACATGGCTTTGCCAAAGGAAACAAAAGAGATAAGAGAAGGTAGTGAGAAACGGAAAGATTGTGTGACATAGAAGGCTTACTTTGACCCGCATTGTGAGGTGACTGTATTCAGGGATGTGTAGAGACAGCAACTTAGCCCCCTCTCCTATACTGGTTCAGCAACCTTCCAGGTCTCATACAAGCAAGATTATCTGTGTACAAAGTGTATGTGGACAACTGTTGTGTGTTGTGCTATAAGGAGAAGTGAACAATCTAGGTCAAAATAGCTGAACTGGAAAGTGAGCTGAATTGGAGAATTTTTCCAAATCAGCTATTATGTCCTAGATTGTTCACTACTCCTGCCTTCTCCAAACTCTTCACCCTTTTGTGAATAACCCTGTATATTATATTTTCTGTAACTAACAGATAGACCTCTTTAAAAGGACAGTGTACATGGACTGTTGGTCCCTGGATGTCTTACTTTTTTGCCTTGCTTTACATTATTCTCATAGCATTCTCAAATTTAATGATGTTTGCGTTATATTCATTTGCTTCCCATTCAAAGACCTGCCACCCTCTAATCCCATAACAATATCGGGCTATAAAAGGCACAGAAAAGGCTCAGCTTGATAAAAAGAAGTGTTCATATTACAGAGTGAACTTATATGTATGGAACACTTGGTCTTTTCATGGCTCTGTTCCTTTCTCACCATTCTCTGTTTGTGACCTCAATGATTTGTCATGGGAAAAAGCATTTGTCACAACACCAGTTTGTGACCTAATGCTGAGAGCGAGGAGGAAACAATTGTTAAATATTGCTCAGTTTCACCGGCATAACATGGCTTTGCCAAAGGAAACAAAAGAGATAAGAGAAGGTAGTGAGAAACGGAAAGATTGTGTGACATAGAAGGCTTACTTTGACCCGCATTGTGAGGTGACTGTATTCAGGGATGTGTAGAGACAGCAACTTAGCCCCCTCTCCTATACTGGTTCAGCAACCTTCCAGGTCTCATACAAGCAAGATTATCTGTGTACAAAGTGTATGTGGACAACTGTTGTGTGTTGTGCTATATATTACAAATTGTTTCTATTTTGTACCATAAGTGGAACTCTTTATCTCGCTATCTTCTCAAAAAATGTCCCAAACTTACTCAAAACTAACAATGACACAGTAAACCCCATGAATAATGTGCTGAACGGAAGTACAGAGATAAAGATGGGTCTGATTGATATGTGTGACAGTTATGTGTGGTGGTTCCCAACAGTAACTGACTGCTTTAGGGCTTCTGGTTATTGGCTTCAGATTCCGAAGCAAGGTGAATGCCATACGATTTTGTGTAGCTTTGACTTGTGTTTGGCAGGCTGTTGACCTGTTTTTGAATTGCTTCTAGGGTGTATATGGTTGGCTTATGAGTTGCTTCAGGTCATTTCTGAGCAGCCTTAGAGCTGCCTTAGAGCCTTAGAGTTTTGAGTTGCTTCTGAGATGGCTCAAGTTGATTTGGCCTTCACATTGACTTGTAAGTGGCAACCACTTAGATATCAGCACAGCCTAAGGCTAGGGCTACGCTGGTGTTTAAATCTCTTTGCTACTGAGGCATTTAACTACCAGATGGAAGCCTTCTCATTAGCAGCACGTTGATTTCAGTGTGCTACATAGGAGGTGACAAAAAGATTTAATTGCCAGTGTAGTCTTAGCCGTAGGGCCTGTGGATATCATCAGCTTTTGATCATTTTAGAGCTGCTCTTCTCATACAAGTCAATGGGAAAGCAAAAGCAGCTTGAAATAGTTTGATGCAGTTAAGAAGGTCAAATGTACCTTTGAAGGCACTCATATGGAATTTAGAAGAAAATATAAAAACCCAGTGCACAGATCTAAATGCGTTGGGTTTTTATGTTTTCTGTACAGTGCTGTTACATGGATGTTTGCCTATCCAACTAACCAGACTGCAGGATCAGTGCATACATCTTCTCTGGATTAACTATCAGTAAACTGAAGCTCCTTTAAGACTATTAATATACACTATATTGCCAAAAGTATTGGGACACCCCTCCAAATCATTGGATTCAGGTGTTCCACTCACCTCCATGGCCACAGGTGTATAAAATCAAGCACCTAGGCATGCAGACGCTTCTACAAACATTTGTGAAAGAATGGGTCACTCTCAGGAGCTCAGTGAATTCAAGCGTGGTTCCGTGATAGGTTGCCACCTGTGCAAGTCCATCCGTGAAATTTCTTTGCTACTAAATATTCCACGGTCAACTGTTAGTGGTATTATAACAAAGTGGAAGCAACTGGAAACAACAGCAACTCAGCCATGAAGTGGTAGGCCACGTAAAATGACAGAGCGGGGTCAGCGCATGCTTAAGCGCACAGTGCGCAGATGTCACCAACTATAGCTTCGTGTGGCCTTCAGATTGGCACAACAACAGTGCATAGAGCGCTTCATGGAATGGGTTTTCATAGCCGAGCAGCTGCATCCAAGCCTTACATCACCAAGTGCAATGCAAAGCGTCGGATGCAGTGGTGTAAAGCACGCCGCCACTGGACTCTAGAGAAGTGGAGACGTGTTCTCTGGAGTGACAAATCACGCTTCTCTGTCTGGCAATCCGATGGAGGTGTCTGGGGGTTTGGCGGTTGCCAGGAGAACGGTACTTGCCTGACTGCATTGTGCCAAGTGTAAAGTTTGGTGGAGGGGGATTTTAGTGTGGGGTTGTTTTTCACGGGTTGGGCTTGGCCCCTTAGTTCCAGTGAAAGGAACTTTTAAGGCATCAGCATACCAAGACATTTTGGACAATTTCATGCTCCCAACTTTGTGGGAACAATTTGGGGATGGCCCCTTCCTGTTCCAACATGACTGCACACCAGTGCACAAAGCAAGGTCCATAAAGACATGGATGAGTGAGTTTGGGGTGGAGGAACTTGACTGGCCTGCAGAGTCCTGATCTCAACCCGATAGAACACCTTTGGGATGAATTAGAGCGGAGACTGCGAGCTATGTCTTCTCGTCCAACATCAGTACCTGACCTCATAAATGGCTTCTGGAAGATTGGTCAAACATTGCCATAGACACAATCCTAAACCTTGTGGACGCCTTCCCAGAAGAGTTGAAGCTGTTACAGCTGCAAAGTTCATGTGCGTGTAAAGGCAGACGTCCCAATACTTTTGACAATATAGTGTACAGTCCATAAACAATCTATCTAGTTGCGCAAGGTGGTAACTTCCTTTTTATATGGAATTTAGAAGCATCTCAAACTGAACTGAGCTGCAGGCCAAATCGCTCTGAAAGTGTGCTGCATTGGCTCTTTGACACAATCGTTGAATAGTTAACCTTTTTTTGGTAAAGGCTAATTTGCTGTACCTGTAAATAGAGATAAGTGTAGAGAATGACTAGGACATTTTGCATGTTTAATTCGGATTCTATTGTCTAGCACAGCCGTAAAATAGAACTACGAATGTAATTAATTGGTATTGGGTTAAAAGCGATGATGTGATATATATGTGCCTAAATATAGGTTATTGTTCACATTCTTAATGTGCAGCTATTATATTTTTAGCACAATTTCAGCTATTGCAGACTTTCATGAGGTTGCTCATTATGTCACATCTTTGATGTATCTGAAACTTGAGGGACTCTCCCACAGTTGCATATACGGGAAACGATGTTTGTATTGCAGAAACCAGGCTTGTTTTTCTTAAGAAAGGGGAGATCAGTTTTTTAGCTTTTGGTCACCCGGAGAGGCTCGACTATCACGGGCCCCAAGCCACAATGTGATCCTGAGATGTAAACACTAACCCACGCCAGCCCTGATTCGGAAACTAATCTGGTAATCGTAAGGCAAACAGATAGAAGCCGCCCACCAGGCTCCAAGTGTGTTCTTCATTTCACTGTGGGAGGGTTAAAAATAGTCTGTGAATTTCAGTTAATGATTGCGTGGGCGGGGGAAGCAGTGCTCTGTTTATCAGCATCAGCCTAGTATCCTTAAATTACACAAATGAATAGAATTAGAGCCTCTTGTTGAGACTTGTGCTGTGAAAAGGTTTCTCCAGTGTCTGTGGACCGATGCCAGCTATTGCACACATTTGTGTACCCAATGTCTAAATATTAGCCCTCCTGTTCTTAAAGGGGATGTAAACCCTAACAGTGAATCCTCTTATTTGCTCCCTTTTGGTGCATTTAATATACCATTGAAAGAGTTTTGTTAAAATTGTTTAATAAGTAGCAATCCTAGTCGATCCTGCCAGAACTTTTGTGAACTGGTAACTTCTTTAGCTCTCTGCCTCTGTTGACTGATATCAGTAAGCATTGTTCCCAGCTATATCTCTTTGAACTATTTGAATGCCTTCCCTAATGCATTTCCTGTATTACGCTGACATCTTTGCTCCCCAATAGATACATTATAGTGAGCAGACGTTGTCACCGGAGGGGGGGAATTTATCAAAACTGGAGCAGACGAAATGTGGAGCAGCTGTGCATGGCAACCAATCAGCTTCACTCTTCAGTTTTTTCAGGTTTGAAAATGAAAGAGAGAAGCTGATTGGTTGCTATGCACAGTTGCTCCACATTTTGTCTGCTCCAGTTTTGATAAATTGCCTTCTAAGTGTGTTGCTGGCACGATCACCAGTTGAAAAAAAAAAAGAAAAAAACCTGAGAAACGAATCCAGCCACTACATCTAAGAACTGGTCAGCTGCAATATATAAAATATTTTTTCATGAGTTTAATATCTGTAACAAACTAAGCATGATAACAGTGTTGTTAAACAGAATAAGGGCCCATTCACACCTGTACACTTACCAGTGTTTGTACACAGATTAGCCATTTTTTCCTAAAGCTGGCCATACACCTATAGATTATCTGCAGATTCTCTATGGTCAGATGGAAAAAGTGCAACAGATTCCTCTATCTACCTTAAACTGTGTGGATGGAGGAATCTGCCACTGGGCCAAGCTTCAGTATCGTGCTAGTCGGCCCCACTGGCTGTCATATTACCTGAACAATTTGATTGGATGCAGGCATTGTTCAGGTATTTTGAAAGCCAGCGAGGCCGACTAGCAAAATACAGAAGTGTGGTCCAGTGTGAGATTCCTCCATCCACACAGTTTAGCGTAGATGGAGGAATCTGTTGCACTTTTTCCATCTGACCACAGAAAATCTGCAGATAATCTGTAGGTGTATGGCCATCTTTAGGCCTTGTTCACGCCAAATGCAGAGCAGATCTGCATGAGTTTCTGCACACGCAGTGCAGTGGATTGTGCCACGTTTTTGATGCGTCCCGGGCCGTTTTTTGTTTTTTTTTAGTTTAACTACCTCCGGGCCGGCCGTAGTAAAAAAACGGCCGGCCGGGAGCTCTCTAGATCTGAGCGGGCGTCTTCAGACGTCCGCTCAGACACGCCCCCTCGCGTGCACTGCTCGGCGTGCGCGAGCGGGAAATGGCCGTTATTTAAAAACAGGCAGCGATGCCTGTTACCATACAAGCGATCCCCCGGCTGTAGAGCCGGCGGATCGCGTGTATGGGGTGCCGATCGGTGTGTGTGTCCCCCCTCCTGCTGTTGTCGCGCTGATCCCGGGCTCCGCTGTGCCCGGTGCGAGCCCGGGATCAGCATGTCGGCTGTGTCACAGGGGATCAGAGGGAGCTCGGTACACGAGCTCCCTCCGGTCCCCTCTCCTCTGAAAGAATGCGGAAGTGTTGTATAATACATCACTTCCGCATTCTTGTGTCACTCTCCAGCTTCAGAAGCTGCAAAGAAGCTGATGGAGCAGATCTCTGCTTCATCAGCTTCTTTTGGGGGGTCCTAGGTGACATTAGGGGTCTTGGAGACCCCTGATGTCTCCATAAAGAGGACCTGTCACATATTTTGCTATCACATAGGGGGGTTTATTAGCCTGTATGTGATAGCAATAAAGTTTAGTGGGGAAAAAAAAGGAAAACAAATTTAAGTTCCCCCCCAAAAAAATTTAAAGTTACATATAAAAAAGAATAAAAAAACACAAAAATGTTTTAAAGTCCCCACCCGTACATACACGCATGCAAACATGCAGCTGGGGAGCATACATGCAAAAAAGACGATTGCGTCCATTGCGCCGCACATGTTACATATCGCCGCGAACGTCCGAGTGAGAGCAATAAGTCTAGGGCCATCAATCACTGATAACACTAAACTGATGAGCGGTAAAAGCTTTTAAAGTGTCGCCTATGGCCAATTTTGGGTATGGTAGTTTTCTGCGATTTCGCGGGTGCGCGCAATTTTAAAGCTTGACATGTTTGGTGTCTATTTACCCGACGTGACCCGGCCTTTTATATTTTACCAAAAAACTGGGTAATAATAAATGTTTCCTAACATAATGTAAAAAAAAATTAAATTTTCTGTAATTTTTCCTAATTATAGTAAAAAATAAAACCCGTAGTGGTGATTAAATACCACCAAAAGAAAGTTATTATTATTATTATACAGGATTTATATAGCGCCTACAGATTGTGCAGCACTTTACAATATAAGGAAGACATTACAATCACAATACAATTCAAGACAAGATGGTAATATGATGAGCAAGGAGCTTGTTGATAGAAGAAGAAAGCAGAGTTTAGATTAGCTCATCACCATGTTGCTTCTCCTTTCATTGTCTAGTCACAGGCTGGGATGGGTCCAGCACAACCTGGGCTCAGAGGAAGTGGGTTGAATAGATGCTGACCATCAAACTAAGGACACCTAGTGGCAGGAACAAAATATGATGGGGGAAATCTTTATATTGAAGGTAAATATTGCATCAAAATCTGTTTTTCTTATTTTAGCTTTTAATGAGTTATGCATTTTTTTTCTTATGAAGTTCTGCTTTAGCTTACTTTGTGCATGCTTGTTATGCCCTTACACAAGCAGCTCTACTGTGTATTGCCTGTGTATCACCTGAAGGAGCTGTACGTTTAATCAATGACTACTCTTCATTTTCCCTTGAACTATATTCTTCAACAACATAAATGCCAGCATGCTAATTTTTTATACCTCAGAAGTTACCGCAAACAACGCCCAGATAGGTGGACTCATTTATGAGATTGAATAGAGTTGAACACGTATTACTAGTTATAATTACAGAAAAGCTCATTTGTAAAGATTAACAAAATGTCAGTGAAATTCAACCACGTACAATTCCGCCTCTCATGTATGCAGGTTAGTTCTGAGTATTTGCCTTACAGGGAATCTGTTGCCAAAAATACAACACTTTATCATACAGTTCACTAATCACATCGCATATTTCACCCAATGTTGTCAGTGTTCAGATGAATGTCAATATGAAATGCTACATTCACTTTGACTATGGCCAAGTTGTACAATCATCTGCTTATACTACGTGCATGAACTGTGCAGTGTTGAGAGCTCATTTGGTTTCTAACAGTTTAAAAACATCCACTGTTTGTTCACATTACAATGCTGTCAGGCTGACCAGATCTGCTCTCCATAGAAAATAAGCTGGGATTTCTGTGCCTCTGTAATGACCTTTGAAAATAAGGTTCTCCACAACATCTATAGCTACAAAGGAGATTGGGGAATTGTTTTAGCACGCCTTTGTTGCTTGTTAAGAATATGTAAATACTTAAGTGTACATAGTCTTGACATAAACTGGCATCCTCCCGTGACCCAAAGCTCAGTGTACTGCAAACTACAGCTTGCGGTATACTGAGAGCTCCATAGCCGGGACGGATCCCGACATTACTATCTAGAGGCAGAGCCAGCTGTACCCGCCCCCTCCCCCGTTCGTTCTTCCAGTCAGCGCTGGAGGATCGGAGCGGAGAGGGGGGGAATACCTGCAGGGAACCGTGAGTGACAGTCACAGCTCTCTGCGGGGACAGGATCGAGAAGTGAGCGAGCGACAGTATGGGTTCGCCCCTTTTCCCGATCTATTGAGCCGACGTGTGACAGTTTCATTGTTACACGTCGGCTCGAACTATGAGGTTGAGTGAAAATCCCTCACCTCCTAGTTCTCCTTTAATTTTAACTCTAGGCAGACTGCCTGTAGTAGGTGGGGCCTTCTGGGTCCCTCCCACAGCTCTGCTCTCCACACTGGATATGTACAGCACAGTGATGATGATGATGATGTTTACATTAATATTAGGATTTGCAAAGGCAGTTAGTGTCCCACAAAGTGAATATACTGTAAAACCTTTGTGGCTATTGAGGAATACATTTGAATGCCAGAATTTGCGCCTGGAGTTCAGCTTTAAGAAAACGTGATAGAAGTCTACTAATGTCTTCCACGCCCACTTATTCACCATATGTTTTATTATTCAGCTGCTGTATAGTAAACAAGTGGAGGAGCCATAGGATAATGCTGGGAACCACTGTGCACATTCTCATAGAAGCTGGTATTTAGGGCTGCAGTGGTCTCAGATCCTGGAGTTTATGAAAGGCTGCTAAGTCAGTCAATTTTCCCCAAATCATTCCCTGGGGGGGGGGGGGAAAACATTTCCTTTTTCCTTTTT
>NW_017307627.1:128789-159731 GCF_000935625.1 Nanorana parkeri
TCCCCCAAACCTTTCCCGGGGGGGGGGGGGTAAACCTTTCCTGTCTCCTTTTGTTTCTGAGCCAGATCAACAGCTGTCAGTGTCTTTTGGCCTTACATTCCTTAGAGCCTTTCATTATTTTTTGACCTTTCTTAGAAACAGTTCACTTATGAGGAAACCTCAGAACTTGCAGGCATGAAGTATTTTATAATGTTCTCCTGTTGCCCTCATGTCTAGTAGAACACTTAGTGGAGTGCTTAGACAATTAGAGATCAGATATCCCCAATTTATCTGAAGCAGCACTAACAAGAAAGTTTGACAGGCGTACCCTGTGATCTCTGCATATTGTAGTGTGCCAACCTATTACATATATATATATCCAGAGTGGATATAGAGGCCCCTCAAGGGCCTTGCAGTGTAGATAAATCAAAGCATTGATTTTTCGGTGGAGCACAGTCTATCTTTCTCAAGACACCCTGCTACAAAACCCATGAGTGCCTCCATATCTCCTTTGGATTTGTACATGGTAGTGTGGTGGCTACATGTCGTGGTTGAACATTTTCTACTTCCCTGCTTATTAACCCCATTGCAAAATGTAGGGCAGTCATGTCCCATTCACACCCAAGTGTTGCGTCGAGTAATTCCCGAAGTGCGACAGGGTTCAAGATGAAGAATGTCATTATTCTCAGTGGGCCCGTTCACACCTGAGCGTTGCTTTGAGCTATTCCCGAAGCTCAAACATTGTCATGATGAAGAATGCTAATATTTTTAGTGAGCAGTTCACACCTGAACGTTGTGTCGAGTGATTCCCAAAGTGCCACAAAGCTCAAGTTGAAAAATGACATTATTCTTAGTGGGCCCATTCACACCTGAGCATTGTGTTGAGCAATTCCAGTAGCGTGACAATTGTGATGATACGGAATGCTATTATTCTTAGTGGGCTGTTCACACTCAATCATTGTATGATTACTGAAGAGAGACAATGCTTAAGATAAAGAATGGCATTATTTCCATTGAGCCTGTTCACATCAGAGTGTTTTGACGCTTGTTGTCGTGTGAAGCTCGTAGTAGTACATGAGTCCCTTCTGGGGCAGAATCATGTGTTTTCGGCTCCATAGACTTTAATGGGAGCACTTACAAATGCATGCTTACACAAATTTTTCAGGCGCACCATTTAAAAGTCTGTGGGGCCAAAAAAGCATGATTCTGTTCCTGTACTTCAAGTCACATGTAAGGAAGCTCATACAACATTTTCAGCTACGAGTTTTTGAGCACTCGTCTGTGCGCATGTCAATGCGTGGGAAAAAACACACGCTTTGCTGTCCGCATTTTCAAGTATCAAGTAATGGCACCGCAAGTGCGTCATACAGTTTTTACGCGTTGCGTGAACGCATGCGGTTGTGTGTACATAATGCTCTTTTTGCGCATGTTCACCCAACACCAAAGTGTGAACAAGGACTAAACTACTGAACAAGGGCTGAACTACACAGACAATTTTAAAGTTATTCTAATGATCTACTTAAAGTCAACCTGTCACATACCCAAGCAAGTTAAAGTGTTGAAAAAATAGATACACAGAGGGTACCTTGTGAAAACTGCATGTCAAAACAATCAGTAGATCCAGAGGAATACTGTGGGCATCTGATGTTATATCAAATCTTGTTTATTTATATATTTATTTGTGCTTGGTCCTACCTTTTTATGCTTTCAAGTCTCCCTATTTGTTAATTTATGTCATAGGTGACCTCCCTGACCTATAGGTGGCAGCCAGACAGAAGAGAGCAGGATGTTGACTGTTACAGGAACAGTTGAGATTTGGAAATAATTTAGCTGCATATAACTTCAGCAAACCATGAATGACCTTCTAAGCTACCTCTGACAAGAGGACTCTAAAGCAACGGATATGTGCATCATGAAGCTGAACATACTGAGAGTTTGTAAGATGCACATCTATAGTGTAACAATACAGCACATTTATTGCATTTAGCTAAGTGCCCTTCCTATAGCAAAAACCACTTTACAACTTATGACTAAGACCATGTGGTAAGGATAACCAAGTTTGCGGTACCCACAGACAAGATGTATTAGAACACAGATTTCATATTTGATCAGAAAATAGGTGTTTGTTACATAAAGTAAAGGAAAGTCACTCGCACTCCAGTTCAATTGATAGTCAATATTTATTGACCTCTGTAGTGTCACACCATAATAGCGATGTTTCGGAACTGCATGGTCCCTTCTTCAGGCATACAAAGATGGTCCCTTCTTCAGGCACTCTTTGTTTGCTTGTATAAGTGACCATGCAGTTCCGAAACGTCGCTATTATGATGTGACGCTACAGAGGTCAATAAACATTGACTATCAATTGTACTGGAGTGCGAGTGACTTCCCTTTACTCTATGTTGTTCTGCAGAGGCATCTGCTGTCACTCTGGCACCCACCTGAGATTTAAGGGTACAATCCCGTCAGGAATGCGGTGGGTTCCATCTAACTATTGATACGTGTTTGTTACAGGCACCAGATTTAAAAGATAATAATAAGGACAATAATGTTAATAATATAAATAATGGCAGCTTGCAGGCTTATTTCACACTGAACCTGTGTTATCTAATAACCCAGGTAGCAAGGATAACTTGCCACATACTTGTGGCAGGGTTAAATTGTAATTCTTGTTAACTTGCTGCACACATTCCTGGCAAGTAGTAGACCTGCAGAACACTTGCAGCACAAGTTCTAGTTGACACTTTTTCGTAACAAATGGTTTATTATTTTTCAGTAAAAAAGAAGCAGGTATTTTACACGTAACAACATGGTACAAAAATTTCAATTACACAACGTAATATATATATAAGTTGTAAATGCAGGCTTATGCATTACATAAATATCTGGTGTAAAAAATCTTAAGAAAGAAAGGAGAGGAAAGGAAAGAAGGGATTTCTGGGAGAGGGTCCATCGGTGAAATAGCAACAATTGAGATTGGGGGTCAGTAGCAAGGGTCCACTGACAACGGTTTGGGAATGGTCACCTCAACCATTAGTGCACAAAAAAGGCCCCCCTCATAGTTGGTTAAGGGTAGCCCTATCCAGGTTGGGGTGGTGGTGCCAAATCCAGGGTTCCCAGACGTTTAGGAATTTAGTATTAGAATCAGACAATATACTGGATAGTTTTTCATTGAGCATAATGTTATCCACTCTCTGTGTAAATTCTCTTTAGGGGATGAACTGTTTCTTCCAATTGCCTGCTATTGTCAATTTGTCTTCAAGAAATATTTGGTGTGCCAGAGAGCTTTGGGAGGCCTGTAGGCCAGGTATGGTGTCCTGCAATAAGGCTGTGTGGGATCCTTAGGGACATGTTTATGAAACAGGCAGGATAATAATCAGAAGATTCTAGTCCAGAAGCGTGAAACAAATGGACAGGTCCACCAAGTGTGTAACATCTCCCAGGGATGGTACATTGCTAAACGGGTGGGAACCATATACCATCGGTACATAACTTTGTATGCCACCTCCTTATTTGTCAGGTTAAGGGTACACCTGGAGATATTATTCCACACCCGTTCGTCATTGTCCCAATCGAGGTTAAGATCTTCCGCCCATCTGGCAGGGTAGGCATGCTTATTAAGGTGCGTTAGTGTATTAAGGTTGGAGTATATAGTAGACATGTGCACTGCCAAAAAATTCGTTTAGTTTCGTTTTAAATTCGGATTTGTGTTATTTCGTTTTTCAGGATTCGGGTGTGAAAGTCAATTCTGATTCGGAATTCGGATTCGGAATAAATTCGGTAGCGTTAGTACGAACGTTCGTTTCGTTTTCTGTTCTTATTCGTTTCTTATTCGTTTCGTTCGTTTGCAGCAAAAGTGACATTTGAGGGGGAAAAAATATTTTTCTCCTTCTCTAATGTCACTTTGCTCCAACGAACGAAACGAATAAGAAACGAATAAGAAACGAATAAGAACAGAAAACGAAACGAACGTTCGTACGAACGCTACCGAATTTCGGAAACGGAAATTCGGATTCGTTTGCATTCGTTATGTCTGTAATTCGGAATTCGGATACATCCGAATGTCCGAATTTCCGAAAATTCGTCCGAATTTCGATTCGGAACGAAACGAATCGCACATGTCTAGTATATAGTGGATATCAGTTTTGGTCCATCTGACGTATGGAGACAAACATGTTCAAAGCCCGTGAGGGTAGCACCCTAGGTCTTCCTTTCTCTCATGGAGGACGTCCAGTGTTGTAATTGTAGAAATCTATATAATTTTGTGTTAGTGATCTGCTTGTGTTCTTTGAGGTGTGACCAAGTGGGGACAGTGTTAGTGCGAAGAAGGTCATATAGTTTATTGTACCCATTTGCACTCCACCATTTAAATAGAGTCGGGTTGGTATATGCAGGGGGGGAATAAAGGTTGAGAGCTAATGGGAAGCAGGGGCAGGTATGGCGATATAAGATCCAATGAGTATTTCAAGGAGTCCCACACTTTCAAAGCTTGTTTCATAAGGGGGCTGAGGGATGAGGGTCTGGCAGTGGGCGGTAACCACGGGATGGCTGAAAGAGGAATAGGGGAGCATTCTGGTATTTCTAGTAAAGTCCAAAGTGGGATATTAGTTTCTCGGTGTATAGTGATAAGGGGGAGAAGTTGGGATGCTTGATAATAAAGTGTGATGTTTGGCACACCTATGCCTCCGTCTGTTCTATGTTTATATAGTAATGCAGACCGTCGCCTCAGAGGAAGTCAATAGTGACGAAATGCATCAGGTGGGCGGATCTATGCGAGCATTACAATCATAGAGACAGGAGCTCCAGTGGACACAATCCATGTGCAATTGCCTTATTTTAATTGTAAGTGCATTTTAATCGTTTTAAATAAATGTATTCTGACATACTACTCTATGGGAAGCCTCTTTTTCTCTCTATGAGCATAAGAGAAGGTGGAAGATGGAGGAATAGTGTTACACGATTTTGGAAAGATAAGCCAGAGTTGGGAGGAATCTACCCCAATTTATTGTCAGATTAAAAATAAAGGAGAGGATTTGGTTCTATATATATATCAACAAAGTGCTAATTGTTCATCTGAAATATGGTGAGCAATAGGAGTCGGTGAGTGCGGCCAGATCTTATCTTTGAGCACGGTGGAGACTGCAGAGCACTTATTCACTAATTGTTTATGCATTCACGGACGTGGTGTTGATTATAAAAGCGGGAAGATATATCATCACATATTTCAAGGACTTCATTGTATCAAGAAGTAATGGACTTCACATATGGTTATGTAGATTAAGAGGGAGTTGTACATCACTTGTGAGATTTAACACAGGATTTTCTATAAGGAAAGATAAGCCAGAGTTGGGAGGAATCTACCCCAATTTATTGTCAGATTAAAAATAAAGGAGAGGATTTGGTTCTATATATATATCAACAAAGTGCTAATTGTTCATCTGAAATATGGTGAGCAATAGGAGTCGGTGAGTGCGGCCAGATCTTATCTTTGAGCACGGTGGAGACTGCAGAGCACTTATTCACTAATTGTTTATGCATTCACGGACGTGGTGTTGATTATAAAAGCGGGAAGATATATCATCACATATTTCAAGGACTTCATTGTATCAAGAAGTAATGGACTTCACATATGGTTATGTAGATTAAGAGGGAGTTGTACATCACTTGTGAGATTTAACACAGGATTTTCTATATGTACACATTTTATGAGATGTACTAGCACATTTTTTTTTCTATGTTTATTATGGTTTGTAGTTGTTGACCATAGATACCCTTTAATAATTTTTTTCAACATGATGAAAGTATGACTGGTGTGACTTGCACATTCTGTTTACCTAACACCGTGTTCAGTTGGGCACTGGAAGCAGACGAGCACCCAGTCTTTGATTCTGAGGCAGTTTTTGGACTGTAATGGAATCAATAAAAGTCAATGAGCACCCATCATTCTGACAAAGTCCACTGGCTACTGCTCATCCAAACAGCTTATGGAACACTTGGCAGTGGCACAGATCATTTACTATGCACCCCTTTTTCTGGATCCGTCTGACAGGGCCATGAAGTCAATCTAAAGGCTTTAGTTTGTTTTCTTTCAAAAACAGGCATTTTCAAAGCAGGTTGGACTTGATGGACTAATGTCTTTATTCAACCTCAAATACTATGTAACTATGTAAGTTGGCATCTTGAATTTCTAAAATGAAGATTATTTGACCTTTTTTTAATGGTAATTGTAGCTGGGCAGCTGGCTATTACCCATTATCTAGGCAGTGCTGGAGGGGTGAGAGTGACTAAACAGGGCTTTTACATCACTTTCCTTAGCTCCTACAGATACTGTCAACCTAAAGAGCTGTGTTGGAGCTAGGCATAGCTATTCACTGACTGGTTTTTACCAGTGCCAACATCTAAGCACCTACAAGAGCAGCAAGGATAACAACTTTACACAATTGTGAGGGGGAAATGCAGTTACTAGTGACAGTAAAAATAGATGACCAAAATTAAAGGCCACTGGGTGGGCCAGGGTCTAGCACCACTCCTGGTTACGGGCAGCCTATATCACATATATGATTTTATAGTTTGGTAATAGTTCTACTGTAAGATTTTGAGACTAAGGCCCAAGATTGGGAGACATTCCTCTGAGACTCAGCGGCGTATCCAGGGTATGGCACATACGCCCTGGGCACCACTTGAAGGGGGATGCTCTGGCTGGCGTCCCATCCAGCTCCTGGCAACCAGTGACATCACTGGTTGACCTAAGAGCTAGGCGGAGAGATGTGTAAAGGGCCATACACATCTCTCTGCCTGGCTCTTAGCAACCAGAGTGGGCAGAAAGCTGTGTATGTGGGTGGGACACTGGCCAGAGCGTACCAGGTTGCTAACAGCTGGGTGGGGAGATGTACCTGGGATGCTCTGCCTGGTGTCCCGCCCCGCTCCTTGCAACCAGTAACGCACCTGGGCAGCATGCCAGGGATGCAATTTGTTGTTGACACACATTTGGAGAGAGGCGCCATATAATCCAATAACAGCTGCCACTTCCTGCAGCTGTTCACATGGGAACGCACAGGCTGCAATTACCTGCGGTTGAATCTGGATGAAAGGGCCCAGTTACACTATATCCGCGCCAGAACGCACTGGATCACATAGATCAGGCCGGGCCATGTTCTGGGCTGAGATCGCAATCGCCCGCACTGGAAAGCGAGGTAAAGGAATGCCCTCCGTTCCAGTGCAATGCGCTCAGAAAAAATAGTGCATGCAGCACCACTGAGATGAATGGTACCGCCCCTCCCGCCTCAGAACGCGGCCCGGCCTGATCTATGTGATCCAGTGCATTCTGGGCTCAGACTGCTCCGGAACGCACTGGATATGGTGTGACCGGGCCCTCAGACTGTATATGTCTAGGTGCGATCATCCGCAGGTAATCGCAGCATGTGCGACCACATGCAAATAGCTGTAGGCCATGACAGCTGTCATTGGATTATACAGTGCCTCTAGCCTGCAGCAGATCACATGAGTCTCGGGGAGGAATTCATGAGACTCATCAAGTCTAATGTGTAAATGGGGCCTAAAAGATGTCTATGTCTCATCTCAGAAAGTTGTGAGCAATGATAAACAGCTACAGTGATGGTTCTGGAATTCACAGTGACAAACCCTTCATAATAAGCAAGCAGCAGAAAAACAATCAAGGCAGCAACATGTTCCATTTTTATTTTTAGACACAATAATTACACTGTGTTTGTGTGAGTTTAAAATAGGCCACCTGCATGCAGTTGTCTTAGTTCTCTCTACAAGTAAGAGTTCAGTTTCAGTTTCCTGTTTGACTCAGGCCTGACACCCCATTTGACTCATTTCGGGTATGCTGCGGGGCCGTGCTCACGCTATGCCTGTTTACAATTAGTTCGTACTGGGATTCCCAGAAAGAGTCACTCACTGCACAGCGCTTATCCGGACTTCCTTCGGCTGTATGACACAGGTGTTAGGGGCTAAAAATAAGCGTCTTCTCCGCGTGAAGTGGTTAATTAGTGAAACGAAACAGTGAGAACACAGCCAGAATCACAGAACAAAAGGAGCGTGTTCCCTGTAGAGCTGAGAAGAGGCGCACAGAAAGCAGATCATTGTTTTTGCCATTTGTTTGTTTTGTGTGCAACAAGACTTATTCTCTCACACAGTACACTCAATATGTTCCAGATGTACATGGCTAACCGATGGCTGACAGTGACGAGGGGCCCAGGCGCTGCTATTCTGGTCATTTGAGATATGAAAGTATTGTTATTGACCTAGTTTTGTTTCCGGGCATACACAATGCTTCAGCTTCTACCTTGAAGGAAACAACATACTCTTATAAAACACTATGTCAAATGTTGACCTAGGCTTGGAATAGTTTTTATTTGCCTCGTTAAAAAATATTGCACTACAGAACACATGCCGGAGTTCTACAGCAGTTTCTCAACCTTTTTTCAGTCACGTCACCCTTTAAAAGTATGCAAAATCTCGAGGCAACCTGGTGTAAAATGAAATAAATGATGTGTGGCCATTCAAAAATCCAAACCAGACCCTTATCACAGATAGGGATCTGGTATGAATGTTAAGAGGGACCTCATGCAAAAACATTCCTCATTCACATCAGAGTCCCCTTTAAATCAGGAGCCCCCCTTTTACATCAGAATCCCACCTTTCACAGCAAAGTACCTCTTTACAGCAGAAGCACCCTCCTTTCACATCAGAGTCTCCCCTCTCACACTAGAAGCCCTCCTCCACATCAGGAGCCCCCTCCTTTCACGTCAGAGTCCCACCTTTCACATCAGAGTACCTCTTTACAGCAGAAGCACCCTCCTTTTACATCAGAGTCCCCTCTCTCACACTAGAAACCCTCCTTCACATCAGGAGCCTCCTGCTTACACATCAGAGTCCCACCTTTCACATCAGAGTACCTCTTTACAGCAGAAGCACCCTCCTTTTACATCAGAGTCCCCTCTCTCACACTAGAAACCCTCCTTCACATCAGGAGCCTCCTGCTTACACATCAGAGTCCCACCTTTCACATCAGAGTACCTCTTTACAGCAGAAGCACCCTCCTTTTACATCAGAGTCCCCTCTCTCACACTAGAAACCCTCCTTCACATCAGGAGCCCCCTCCTTTCACATCAGAGTCCCACCTTTCACACTATAAGCCCCCTACACATCAGGAGCCCCCTTAGTTCACATCAAAGTCCCTCTTTACATCAGGAGCCCCCTCCTTTCCATCATAGTCTACCCTGTCACACTAAAAGCCCCCCTCCACACTAGGAGTCCCCTCCGTTCACATCAGAGTCCCTCTTTACATCAGGAGCCCCTTCCTTTTCCATCAGAGCCCTCCTTCTCACACTAGAAGCCCCCCTCCACATCAGGAGCCCCCTCCTTTCACATCACAGTCCCCCCTCTCACACCAGAAGCCCCATTCACATCAGTATCCTTTCTTGACATCAGAGTACCCCCTTCACATCAGAAGCTTGCCTGCACCCTGGAAAGGCATGGTGCTGTGCAAACATTTCAAGGCATCCCTGAGAGAGGCAGAAGGCACCCCAGGGCGCCATAGCACCCTGGTTGAGAAAGGCTGCTCTAGAAATAGGGAGCATGGCTATTGTTTTGAATGCTGTGAGGAGTTCTCTCAGCTGGAGAATCTCTAGGTAATCATAGAGGTAATCGAGGGGCCATAAAACTGTAGCAACTAAGACATTGGCTACTAAGGCAGATTCCTCCATGCGTAGAGCTATTGTATTCTGATAGCTGGCACACGATGCTGGTAAACACCCAAACTATAACTGCAGCTGATTGGCTGCTGTCACTGTTTGGCCAACGGTTTTCAAGCCGGCTTTGAAAATTCCTGCAGTGTATGGCCAGCACTTAGTTCTCCTGATGTAAAACAGAAGCTGCATTCCTTACAGTACTTGACCTTTGAATGATCGGTGGGTGCTCAAAGTGATTGCTATGGATGCTGCTGTGCCAAAACCACATGAGAAGATACAGAGTCACTAGCTCTATCTATGCGTTTCACATGTTTATTATGAAGACAGCATCGCAAAGTCATAAAAACCCTTGCAGGGTCCCCTCCTCAAGTGAACACCATTACCAAACATGTCACTATGTCGCCTTCAGGAACGGACGCTGCAAGGCCCCGAAACGTTGCTTTCTTCTGACCTTGTGACACTGTTTAACATGAAATTGGCTGTTAACGTGTATGTCTGGGCAAATTCAGCACATCTATGCAAAGCATGCACATTTACAGTAAAATCACAGCCCTGCCCTGAGTTTTCCCCAGCTGGACTACGGAACACTGCCTCCTAACCTCCATAACATAAGGGCCCCACAGATAATGATTTTTTTTTCCCAACGGCAGAATGAATCTAAAGTATATCTTTCTTGAAACAAACATGGAGCATGGTGTTGTTCACCTTCTGTAAATACTAACTGCCTGGCTCTTTTGTTCTACCACTGGCCCCCGTACTGTCAAAAGTCGGGTAGGCACATGTCTAAGGCTCCATTCACACAGAGGCGGTTGTTTGTGTTTAGAGCGGTTCCGCGCGTGTGGCCGAATACATGCGAAACTGCTCTAAAGATAAAAAATAATGCATTTTAATGTGTATTGTTTACACTTTTGCGATAGCAACGTGGTACGAAACCGCACGTCCCACAAAATAATACAAGCCCAATTTTAAAGGTGGATTCCGCATGCTCCCGGCTATAGTAATAGCTGCAAACAAGCGGAATCCATGCAGTTGTAAAGATTGTAATATTTGCATGCCATGAGGTCTTCCGCATGGAAAACCAAGCGGGAGACGCAAACACTATGGGGGGAATTTATCAAAACTGGAGCAAACAGAATCTGGAGCAGTTGCCCATGGCAACCAATCAGCTTCTCTCTTTAGGATTTGAAAATGAGAGATAGAAGCCGATTGGCTGCAGTGCAAATCTGCTCCAGATTTTGTCTGCTCCAGTTTTGAGAAATCCCCCCATATGTGTGAATGGAGTCTTACAGAATAGGTGCCTCTATCAATGCTTTTGACGTATTACCTGAATACCTGAACGAAGATGATTGGCTGCCAGCTCCGTTCTGCCAAGAATTTTCCAACCTACTCCTTTGATAGACTGATTGCAGGATGCCGGGTGGAAGTGTGGTGACAGTGGCACCCACTTTGCGAATTTTGGCCTGCTCATCAGGAACTGGCCAAAATTCATACCGCATGTACCCTACTTAAAGTGACATTAAACCCTCAGATTTTTTAACATAAACCAATACTGTAATGTGCGCCTTACTGTAATCCATGGTTGTTTCCCTTCTCTTTGCTGCTCTTCCTTTTAAATCCTCATGTCTTCTCATGCTTGGGGAGAACTTCCCTTTGCAGCTGAGTGCCTCTTCTTATAATGCTGGCTCAGGTTGCAAACATACATACAGACACCATGTATCCATTCCAGAGACAAGGCAGTCTGCTGCAAAACAGAAGTTCTGCCCAGCATGAGAACAGATACAGATTTAAAAGGAAGAGCAGCAAAGAGAAGGGAAACAACCATGGATTACATGAAGGCACACATTACAGTATTGTTTTATGTTAAAAATCTGAGGGTTTAATGTCACTTCAAGTCACAGGCTGGAACGACTATGCAAATCAGGAGGGTTAGAGAGAAAACCCAGAGGACCTTATGTGCATGCTAGCTGTGGGTCAATGAGCTGTTGAGGCAAGAAGATCAAACTGACAGCCAGGCAACTAGAATTTTTAAATGAGAGTCTCCTTTTGAAAATAAAAGCAATGTTCACATTTCCTCTTTAAAACTGTACTTTTACATCAAATGCGATTGTGGCCATCATTGTGTCAGCTGTGTGCACAGCACGTGTCCTGCACAAAAACATGCACACAATGGTGTTTTTAGAAACAGTTATCAGATCCTACATGGAATGTTATGCAGAAGTGTGTATAGCATAGTGGGCGCACTGCATTGCTGTACTAGAATAGTGGAATACGTGGTAATTGTTTATTATATACCATTGGGCTATTTTTATTCTTTTTTCTTTCTGCTTTCATAGGGCAATCATATTGATGTATGGCTGACAATGATTGATAAACAGCCCAAGGGCCCACATTTGCTCATGTGCCAGGTTTTCCATGGTTTTTAATAATGCTGGTTCACATCTGTGCAGCACATTTATGTGCGTTGGTCGAAATGTCATATCTATTTTATGGTCCCTTGTTACAGGGTCTGTTGATGGGAATGGCAATGAATGTCAGCAAATGACAATGCACCTTGCCAAAGCAATAAAAAACACACAGCTTAACACAGACTAATAGGTGTCAACTTAAAATGTTCAATACACAGGGAAATAATTCCTGTTGATAAAAAGCTAAATTAGCTGGAAAAAAAAATGCGGCCCTTTTATTGTATGACTAGTGACTGATAGAAAAGGTTGTGCTGAAGCTGTCATTTTATAGTAAGCCGTGTACATTTGTATCTACTTCCAGACCACGTGATTAGTTAATCAAGACCTTTCAGGTTACCAGGCTAAATGAAAAAAAAATACCTATTTATTTAAGGGGGCCTCTCAGTAACTTAACAAGTCTGCAATAGTAAATTCATGATGTCAGTATACATCATATACTGTATATATGATGTCATTTTTCAAAAAAACTTCACCTTTTGTTATTAAAAAGCAGTCTTTAAGTTCCAGTCAAGACACAGGCTGAGATGATGCAATCATTCTGCTGGAGGGAGAAGAGAATGTTTCATCAGTCTTCTTTCCCCCAGTGATCAGACTGCAGCATTGTTAAATTAGTGAACACAGCAAAGAAATATGCAATTATTAGTCCAGCAGTCCAAGAAGTAGATGCTGACCTCTTCATGATGCCTAAGGAAAGATGGTGCTCTCTTGAAGAATGCAATGCGCAGTAGTATACATAACATGCATTGTGGAATTATTCCTTTTGAGTGGCACCCAAGGCCTTGCATTGCAACTGTACTGTCTCCCTGCAGGGAAAACACACAATAAAACAGAAGAACCGCTCATCCACAGCTCAGGGAAGGAATCAGCCCGGTACTTGTTGCTGGGAGCACGTCTTCCCTCCAATATGAGCCCATACAAACAGATTCAAAGCTGGCCGCACACCGTATCCTGCTGGAATGCTTTATTGAAGCTTGTACCAAATCACTAGTGTCCTGCCCAAGGTCTGCCCCCTCCGACGTGCTTCACCCAATCATAGCCCAGGACTAAGTTCATGATTAGGTGAAATGCGTCAGGGTGGCGGACTTTGGGCAGGACACCAGTGATGTGGTACAAGCCTCAGTAAACTATTCCAGTGGAATCTGGTGTGCAATGTCCCCCAAGAGCTACACAAACTGCTCCCAAGTGTTGGCGCTATAGCAAACCTGTATAATAAAATAGGAATTCATTATCATTACTGTTCACAGAGGTGATAACCAAATTCTTTATTTTCCATTTATTATTATACCTACAGCTTACTGATCACGCTAACGTATCCTGAGCTGTAGATGTCATTTTTTTCAGCAGGGGTTACCGTAGACCTGAAAATGATTTCAAGGGTTGCTTTGTGTTAAGAAGGCTGAGAAAGGTTGGCTTAGATAATATGGAGTTCAGAGCATTATGTCTGAGAAAATTGCGCCCATTCATATTTTCAATGATATCACCCTGTTTTCCTTGGCTAAAGAGCCTTTAGTGCATCTGGCCAGCAAATGGGTTTTATTCCACGTTTTACATTTGCTTAAAAAGACCACACCAAAAACAATAGAAAGATGTTAGAATAACATTCCTTTAAACTTCATACATGTTCTATTTATTTTTCTGTTGATCACTTGGTTTCTTCAGCTGCTTAGTTAAGCCATAGATTTCCCATCTGCGGTGGGGCTCAATCCTCCTTGGCCATTCAGTGGAAAAGTCTGCTTTTAATACAGAGTTGTTGTATTGTATGGTAAGTACAGACCATATCTTTACATGCTAGGCGGTTACATTTAATTTACAATGGGGGAATTGATCAAAACTGGAGCAGACAAAATCTGGAGCAGCTGTGCATGGCAACCAATCAGCTTCTATCTTTCATTTTCAAATCTTAACTGAACAGACTAAAGTGAGACGCTGATTGGTTGCCATGGGCAACTGCTCCAGATTGTGTCTGCTCCAGTTTTGATCAATTCCCCTCAATGTGTTTTATCACTAAAGAACAACTGCTCGTTTGTGCCTAAGATCAAAGAAAAAAAAGTTATACCGACCTATTCCTCTGCAATCCCTCCAACTCCTCTCCTCCTCTTCCCCAGAGATAATATGTCCCTTGGCATCCTCACATCCTATACTCTGTATTGGATGTGATGACTCAAGGATTTCTAGACCGCTACAGAGGAGGGGGAGAGGAGCTGTAGGGACTGGTCTAAGAGCCAGCCGGCTCGGAGATGCAGGAGAGTATAATTTTTTTTTTACTCTAGGCAAAAATAAGCAGTTAACCTTTGCCGTGCAAGGATAGCCACACTGCAGGGGTTATAATAACATTTCTGCCCGGAGTTCTCCTTTAATTGTCTGCTGTCTACAAGATGGCATTGACTGACTCTGTACAATTCCCTATGACCAAATCACCAGCAGGATTTGTGGAAAGGTCACATGAACCCAATATTAGGATGTCGGGGCTGGTTGTTAAAATCCAACTCTGGGCTCCAGTCAGCTGCCCCCGAGGAACCAATTGAAACTGCTCCCAGCAGTACATTCTGCTTCTTTTTTTTTTTACATACCTTTTTCTAATGTCCTCTGATCAGTCATATGACTTCTTGAGTCCTCTTCTTTTTCAGTCTTCTCCTATCACTTCATGGTCCCAGCTGATGCAGAGAGTGATGCACTGTGATAATACCAGTACCACTCTGCATCATTAAGTGCGGGGCACCAGTGGCAACACCAGGGGGGTGCAGGGTGTGGCCCACAACGGTGACACCATTGGAGGGGGTGACACCAAAATAACTGACAGTTATTTTGGTGTCACCCGCTCAGAAAAGTCAGGCACTCGGTCATGGACCGAAAGCCCGACAGTTGCATGAGAGATGAGGGGACACATGAACGTCCCCACCTCTCTCTGCCAGCATCCATCACCAAGATGGCCGCCGGCAGGTAACCGCGCATGATGACACGTGCACGTGTTCATGTATATGCGCAATGGCCTCACAGCGGGGTGTTAGCTGGTGGCTGCTCCGGGTGACACCATGGCTCAGGATGCCTCTGCAGGGCACCATGTTGAAGGCATGCCAAAGAGGCAACATTTCTCCAAAATCTGTTTTAGAAACTTTTTGGAAATGATAGCTCTCAATGCCCCTCATCCCTATTGCTGTCTTTCAGATTCAGAAAGGTCTATGTATCAAAGTGTCTCCCACACCCCCAATAAGAGTCAAACCTGCCTTGAGAGTTTGATCATAGAGGTTACAATAAGGCAAATTAAATGGGGTTTTAATTTAAAGAAGAAATCCAAGAATTTAAATAACTTACCCTTGCAGTGGGGCTACCCCGGAGTGCAAGGGGTTAAGTGTTCATTTTGCCTAGGGGGCTAAAATAAAGCAGATATACTCACCTGGTCCTCAGCACTCACCCCTCTTCACCTCCGCTCTGGCTATGGAATGTCCCTCAGGGTTCTCACCTCACGTCTAATGCAAGTCAATGGACCTGCATGAAACATGGTGACATCAGCGTACCTTAGACCACTGGAGCCCAGAGGGAAGAAAAGGCCATGGAGAACGGTTTAGCAGCCCAGCAGGACCAAGGATTAGGTGAGTAAATTTGCTTTGTTTGAGCCCCGTAGACACAACGAGCACATAACCTTTACAGTTCCAGGGGTAGCCCCATTGCAAGGGTAAGTTTTTTAAATTCCCAGAGTTCTTCTTTATGTACAATTAAAGTGTTTCCCGGGTAGCTGTAGCAGTTTTCTGATTTTACTTGCATTCTAGAAATGCTATAAAAGGTTTATATGTGTAGAAATAGTCTGCGTTGCTTTGAACAGTATTATGAAATTTTCTTAGATGACAGTTGTTCAGATGGTTTACTAAGACTGCCCTTTGATACCAAATTCATCAAAATAAGATGTAAAGTCCAACTGAGTTAAACTTTTGCCACCCACAATCTTTGTTTTATTTTCAGAATTATCAGTTGAGCCATGCTGCTTAAGTATGACAGATAAGGGTGAGATTTTGCTGAGTGGCGGGACTCTTTGTTGTCTGTGCTACAACAGACACATACGAAGGTCAGACTTAGAGGCCACTACTGCTTTAGGTGCATTCAAGGCCACTGCTTATGGTATAGCTTTCCACTCTCTTGTCTGGAAGAGTCGCCCTATCTGGGATCATGAGCCTTCTACTCCTACTTCCATTTCACACCTTTCTTTGGTCTAATGTACTGATCTGACTATACACATTTACAGGGTTATTCACAAAAGGGTGAAGAGTTTGGAGAAGGCAGGAGAAGTGAACAATCTAGGACAACAGTGATATTTCTCATAGCACTTTTGTAGGTGTTTGCATTTTCTAATGTACTCCAGAAATATAAAATGTGGTTGCAAAGGGCAAGACTAGACTACATCAATATGTTTATGTAAATTGTGAGAGCTTAGCATCCCATTTTTTTGTTGCTATAAGTTCTATCAATGAATGCAAAATTTTGTTCTTTACATACAGAGTATTTCTTTTTTTATTGTCAGGGTGTCTTTTTTATTATACCTTTGGGAGTTTCTTTACATGCACATTTGTGGCTGTTGAGGTATATAATTAAATGGAAGTTTTTGCGCTTTGAAGTGGACCTTGCAGTAAAATGATTATTGAGGTCCCAGTCACACCAGATCCGTTGGCATCTCTTTTTCAATGGAAGCCAACTGAAGGAAACCAAAAAATGTATGGGTGTGAATGGGACAAGTTAACAAAAAAAAGTCAACAGAGTATGCAATCGTAAGTAAACAGACCCCAGTTGACATCCATTTTTAGGTTCCATTTTGGTGTGAATGGAACCAAAATTAGGGCACCAATGCATTTAGAAACTGCTGTTTGTGTGTACCAAATGCTTTTGCAAACTCAGTTTTTACTGTAAGGCTCTGTTCACACCTAGTAAAAAAAAACGTGCAACAAACGCGCGTTTCCGAGGGCTACTTGGCTGTATCCCAATGGAAACGCGGGACAAAAACGCCGCAAAGAAGCTCATGTACCTTTTCAGGCGTAGGCCGTTTTGTAGCGCGTTCAGACGGGCTGAAATACGGCAAGGTGTGAACCATACCCATAGAAAAGAATGGGATTTTCATGTTTGAGCGTTTTGTAGAGCGTTCGTAGAGCGTTGAACGCGCTACAAAACGTACAGGTGTGAACCAGGCCTAAAAGTAGTAGTGACATCATCACTGTGCTGCACACAGCCTGTGGAAGAGAGCAGAGCTGAGGTAGGGACCCAGTAGGTCAACCCACTACAGGCTGCCTGCAGAAACTACAGGAGGGCGGAGACAAGACCAGTCACCCTGCACAAGGAGAGAGAGGAGCAGTGACTAGTCTTTATTACAGGAAGCTCCTACACAAAGGAAAAGTTTCACACTGAATTACTGCACAGATCTGGAAGAAATACAAAATACCCAATAAGAAAGAATCATCGGGGTCTAGACAATCATTTGGCCAAAGATTCAGAACCCCAAAGAGGTCCGGCAGAAGATGGACAGGCCGGTGACCGAAGGGAGCAAAGCTGGAGAGGATCCCTTCTATAGGTCAGTCAGCCAAATTGTGCTAATATACTAACACATTATGGCAAACAACTCCTGGGGCCACAATTTCACCAGTAAGTGAGGATAAATCTCTCTAATGGAGCTCCATATAGTAAAAGCCTGGCAGAGATTCTTTCCCTTACCACTCTATCAAAACTAAAAATAAAACCTTTCTAGCTGTAGATACATGTAAAATGTATTACCACTGATATGGTAAAACTGTGATTGGAATTAAGTAGAAAAATATCTTAGCAGAAATATTATGCATGCTAAGCTGCTTTGCACTTTTTGGTGCAACCACAAAAGCAAATGTCCTTAAGGTTGGTCTGCTATTTGAATGTATACTGCTTGCTTCTATGAAAAAAGGAAACCATTGTCTTAAAATAAATAAGGTACTTTCATATACTGTAATAGGCTGTGAGAATTATCTTTGCATTGTGTCTTTTATTTGAGCTAACTTGCTTTTGTGAATTTAAAGTGCAACTGAAGCCAAAACCTTTTTCTTTAGTTTCGGATGGAATGGAGAGGGATTAGAACCCCTTTAATTTTTTGTATTGCTGTCTGTGTGATTCACCGCCTCTTTTTGCCCTGGTGACCGTCAAGTTGTTATTATGTTATGCTGTTATTATGAAAGAAAATCCCGAATTTTGGGTTGTCAAAAGATAAAGGAATAGATGGGTAATATTCCAGTGGGGGCACTAGTTGAGGTGACACTGGTGAATCCCTCACTTTGGAGGGATTTCCTCCTTCCTAATGTGGCTATCGAACAGGAAGGGAAGGAAACTCTCCTCAAGTGGACACAGATGTCAAAAGAAAAGCTGACAGTGTTGTAACCCTCCATTAATCTATCCAAAACAACCACTCAGTAGGTACCTGAAAACAAGCCTCGTTTTTAGTACATGGTTAAATACAATGTTAATTAAATTTGCAAGTTAACTGTTATTAAAAATAATATTTTATGTGGGTACCACGAAACACCACAATACCACCTCAATTCCACAATTCACGTAGGAGGATTTTTGCTGCATTGATTTATCAAGACCTAGAATCTCAGCTGATGGGACTAGCATTGCTTGCACCAATGGCAGCCATCAACATTACCAGCACCCCCACTGGGGAATATTGATAAACTTGAGAACTATGACTATAGTGAGCCTTACATCTTGATTTTATATACAGTACTTATACATTCCTTTTTTTTCTGCTGTTTCCCTGTGCTCTCTTTCTTTTAGTTCACCTCCTCTGAACACCAAGTACTGGGACTGTTAAACATGGCCTATTATCAGTTCTCTGCTGCACAGAACCCAATACTGGTGCTGTTCACTCTATACTGTAGACCAGGACTCCTATACACTTCTGCACAGCCATTACCGTTTATATTTACTCCAACTTCTACATATTTCTTGTTTTTCTATTCCGCTGATATTGTTTTGTTCTTGATTTTCTTTTGTTTTTTATATTTGCTGATTGCGTATTGCTTATTGTAACAGCTTTCAAGAGGACATATACAGGTGGAACTCGAATAATTAGAATATCGTGCAAAGTTCATTTATTTCACTAATGCAACTTAAAAGGTGAAACTAATATATGAGATAGACTCATTACATGCAAAGCAAGATAATTCCAGCCGTGATTTGTCATCATTGTGATGATTATGGCTTACAGCTCATGAAAACCCCAAGAACCCCAAATCCACAACCTCAGAAAATGAGAATATTACATGCAATCAATAAAACAAGGATTGTACATAGAACAATATCGGACCTCTGAAAAGTACAAGCATGCATATGTACTCAGTACTTGGTTTGGGCCCCTTTTGCAGCACTTACTGCAATTACTTTTGCACGATATTCTAATTATTCGAGTTTCACCTGTATGTCTTTGTTAAGTGCAGGTTAACTCATACTTCATTAAAAAGGGATCTGTGGTCAAAAACAAAAAATAAATATGTATTTTTATATTGAATTTCCATAAGTTCTATTCCACTTCTAATAATCATATCCATCTAGAAGTTTGTAAACTTTCTTATTGAAGATGCCCATAGGATGTACTTCCTCCATGCACTGACACTAGTTCACTCAGTCCTGTGAATATGCACTTCCTCGTGCACAGTGCTTGTCTTATGAACTACAACTCAACATCTGAACAATGTAACATTATCATTGCTTTCTGGATGCAATGCATGATGGGATATGTAGTTTTGAAGAATCTAGATTGCATCACAGCATTGCATCCAGCAACAGAGCAAGAGACACAAGGCACACTGGGAATTCAGGAAGTTGATGAATGTGATGGGCAGACAGCGGTGATGTGTGGTGCTGGGTGAGGAATCCCCCAGCCTACCGAAGCTCCGCCCATGTCTGTCTAAGCTCCGCCCGTCCCGCTGAAGCCCCACCCCCAGTTTAGTAACCAAGCTGTGTGGGGAGGAGACAGGGAGGAGCCTCCCTGTCCCTTACTTGCTCTTCACTGGTGAGGCATCGAGATAGATGTCCTCACTGTTTTTTGTTGTTGTTTTTTTTTATTGGACAGCTTGAACCAATGGCGCTTTACCCTTGGTCCAAGCCATCCACAAAGCTCACGCCTCTAACACAAAGTAGAGGCTGTGACAGCTCTTGCCTCACCAAGTTAGGTTACACAAGCCGTGGGGAAGTCTGCTGTTGTGTAACCTAACTACCTGTCAAAAGCCGGATGCAGCGCTGCCTGTAATTAACGGGCAGCGCTCTGTCCATGACAGGTTACACAGCGGGGAGGGTTTCCCTTTTTTAAAGTAAGCTTTGATTGCATTTTCAAAAACAACTCTAGTATGTATTCCTATTACAATGCCGATGTTATAACCGGATAGATGTATTCTGTGACTTCATAACTCCTTTAAAAATTCCGACAGGTCTTTTCAAGTAGGCATTTACCCTATAACCCTCTATTGATCTTTTCTTTGTTCAGATACAGTGGTTGCAGACAAATTGGCCATCATCAGCGCAGTATTTGGAAACCTAGGTTTCTATGGAGTAGGGCTTATGGCCTGTCAAGATGGTATGACCAGACAGGTTATGGTGAGGTGGCCTAAAAGGAACCAAAAGGCCACCACTTAACCAGTGTGAAGCACAGTGGAGCCTTCTTAAAACAGAAGGTATCTGCATGCCTAAGTTTCATTACAAATCGAAGAATAAGGGATTTTCTTTCTCATTTTAGCATAGCCAACTGTGCACCCAGAAGTGCTATTTGTTTGTAAACAATACAGGGAGATACCTATAATTCAGCTCCCTGGTGACCTTTAGGGCTCATTCGCACACCGTATGCATCTGCACGCCAGTGCAGAGACCTTTTCCAAGGAGGGATAGGTATATACTTGCCATCCAAGCCAATTTGTAACTACTGCAAAATACTTCTCCAAATCATCCTCCTGCCACTGGCATCCTCAAAACTGTGAGGTTGTAGTCATGATTTCTCAGAATTCTCATTCCTCTGCACCTCTAACTGTCTTACTTCCTCTCTCACAGGACTATTCACAGTGCCTGAGGTCAAGTTACAGACTGACAGTTGCATTGTATGGCATTTATGGCATGCCTTTAGATGTGAGTTAGGACCAATAGGAGTAACCATTTCCAAACTAAATTGAAAGGCCTAGAGCAAAAAAAATTCACTTTCTCCCCATATAAATGCATGTAAACCCTAACAATACAATTCTCTTCTCTGATCCTTTTTGGTCTGTTAAATATACCATTGAAAGTGGTTTGTTATATCTGTTCAGTAGTTGCAACAACAACAAAAAATACAAAAAAACCTGTTGATCCTGCCAGAAATCTGGTGAGCTCATAACTCCTGTGCTCTCTGGCTGTGTCGCACGCTTATCATTTTACAGTACTATCACTTCTTTGTGAACTACAGAACACCTTCCCTCTTTGTTATGGGGATAAGGAGAGTAGGATGTGGTTTGTAGTGCTAACACACCTCTTGTTCAAGGGTGACAATTCTGCTTCTTCACAGCTTTAGTACAGTGAGTGAGTAGTAGGACAGAAAGTGTGTTAGGTCTGCAGAACAACTGAGCATGTGAATTAAAGTGACAGTAAATTCAGGAGTTAAATCTTAGAAATGCATTGAAGTACCTTAACTATTAAATAAAATGAATCCTATTTGTGTATCACTCGGCTGTAGATCCTCAAATCATCTCTGAATTCATGGTTACACTGTCCTTCCTGCTGGAGGGTGTCTACTTTTCTTCCCCATGGTCCCTGTGTGTGTTGTGAAGTAGCCACCGCTCCAAGCTCACTCCCGTGATGGACTATAATCTCATGTTTTGTTTACTAATTTGTATTGAGTTTGTTGTCCATCATGGGAGTGAGCTTGGAGCGGTGGCTACTTTACAACACACACAGGGACCATGGGGAACAAAAGTAGCCCCCCTCCAGAAGGAAGGACAGCGTCAGCACCAATTCAAAGATGATTTGAGGATCAACAGCTGGGTGATGCACAAATAAGTTACATTTTATTTAATAGTTAAAAGAGAACTATGGGGTAAACTTTGTATCCCATAGTTCTCTTTAGGGTCACGGGAGGACATATACTAACCTCATCCCATGACCCAAAGCTCAGTGTATATAGCGAGCTATTGCTCCCTATATACTGAGAGCGCCGGAGCTGAGACAGATCCCGACAATACTGTCAAGATCCACCCAGCTGGCTGATTGACAGCGAGCTCTGCCTATCTAGAGGCAGAGCCAGCTGTGCCCACCCCCCTCCCCATCTGTTCCTCCAGTCAGCACTGGAGGATCGGAGACTGACAGTCACCACTCTCTGCAGGGAGATGATCAGGAAGTGAGCGAGCGACGGTATGTGTTTGCTCACTTTCCGATCTATAGAGTCGGCGTATGATTGTCACACTTGGGCCTTTAACTATAAGGATGAGTGTAAATCACTCACCTCATAGTTCTCCTTTAAGGTATTTGAATGCATTTTTAAGATTTAACAGATTTAATTCCTGAGTTTAGCGTCACTTTAATACAGAATTTCTTACTTGGAACTTACTTTGAAATATTATAACGACTACACTGCTGTGGTTTGAAAATATACAGTTGACCTATGGGGAATTTTTTCTCAGCAAAAGGTGGAGTTTCACATTATACAGCACCGTTATTTATCACAAAATGTGCTGTAGGTGTCACCAAATTGGAATTAGGTTATTGTGGCTATTTTAGATAACAATGCTGTCTTTTTCCAGTAATTAGGTATAAAGCAATCATGCTTCTGTTATCTGTACAGGGTGATAATGGATATAAACCCTTTTTAGACATTTTGCTGTTCTTTCAATACATAAACAGAGGTAAACAGCAGTTACTGTTTGTTTTTGCTGGCAAATTGTATATTTGTCTAAATTGTCATTTACAGCATGCACACAACTGCATTTGTACCTTCTCCATTACATAAAATACATTGGGGGAATTTATCTAAACTGGAGCAGACAAAATCTGGAGCAGTTTCCCATGGCAACCAATCAGCTTCTCTCTTTAATTTTTTATAGCTTAACTGAACAAACTGAAGAGAGAAGCTCATGACTGATGGATTCGTCAATTTTCGTCCCTCTGTTAAAACCCCAATAAACACACGAACTGCGCGACATGGATTTTAATGGCCACATCAGCCCCTTTATTCAACCAAACAACTTTAACAATAACCAAAGTAATAAACCAAATAAGATACAAATAATACTCTAAACAATTGTTGACCTGAGAAGGGGTCTTTGGGTGCCCAACAGCTCAAAAAAGGCCTCTTCTAACACTCCACCCATGTCCCCAGCTGCACCACAACCAGCTTGAGGACAATTACTACTTCCAGGTTCCCCCGCCCCCTTACAAATCCGGACACCAACAGGGGGAAGCACTCATACTAGCTGATGGCCCCCCATTTTTATAATCAACTCCGATTTTGTAGACCCCCTAACCAGCCAAGCTGCTGTGACGGAAAAGAACCCCGCAACCCGCATAACTACAAAATTCAGGGAGGGAGGGTGGGACAACCTGCTTCCTTCGTTGATTTTCCAGAAAGGACGTCCCTCAGCCCTTGCAGTTCCTTCCAATGCGGCTCCTCCTGGACACCTGGCCCCAACGTCCAATCAGGTAAGAGCAGCCATTCCCATTTTATTTTAACTCCTTCTCCCGTGACTATTCCTCCCCCCAGTCATGTAGCCCCTCTGCTCAGTCTCTCCGGGTCTGTCTTTAGTTGCTATAGGAAAACTGTCTGCTCCAGTTTTCATGAATTCCCCCCATTGTATGATAACAGCATGTATACTGTGTATATACCGCAGAGATTTTTTTTGTCACTTGATAGATAACACCAACAACTGTATTTTTTTTTTTTACAGTGTCAAGAAGAGTCTGGAAAACTGAGGTTAATGGATTAGAGTACCACGTTTCTGTAAGTAACAATCACATTTCTTATTGATTAACTTCAGGTATGATAAAGCTGAGGCAATATACTACAAGATAAATATTATTGACATATGGAAAATTGGGAGGAATTGTGCAAAGAGCAAGAGATGTCAAATAACCTCAAATCACCATTTACATTTAAATGTCAATAAACAAACAAAAGACAATTTCTAATTAGTTGCTAAGGATCATTGTACTTTGCACATTGATCTTGGTTTTCTCAGTAAAACTGTATCTGCCTTATTCAGTAAGGAGTAAAGCAACCACACTGATGTCAGATCAGTATAAGATGAATTGTGATTGGCTATTTTAACTTTAAGTGTGTGTTCAAAAGCATTATCCCAAATTTACCCCAACACCTTCCTCTCCCCCTCTGTAACATGTCCCAGAATTATTTTGTTTTCTTTTACCTTTTTTCTGTAGCAAGAAACTAGGGATGCCATTGTACTAGTACCGATATCTTTTTTCCAGAAGTGGCCGATACGGAGTACCGGTTCTATATGTCCAGATTATCAGGAACTCGAGCGGCGGATCATGACCTGACTTGTCTGACTTCCTGATTGCCTGTAAAGCCAGTGTTCTAGCCAAAGAACACCGGCTTCACTTGCCAAGGCTGCCTGGCTTCCTGACCAATCAGGAAACAGGGTGGTGAGTCATGAAGTGCCATCCAGCTTCCTGATTGGTCAGGAAGCCAGGCTGCCCAGCAACAAGTGAAGCCGGCTTCCTTGCCAATCAGGAAGCCCGACGGCACCTCATGACCCGCCTCCTGGCTTCCTGATTGGCTAGGAAGACAGCCCCATGCCCCCTTGGCACTTGTGGTCAGAGCAAGATCTCTTCTGGAGGCAGCTGCGGAGATCTCAATTCTCACTGATGTAGGCATGACCCCAAAACTACATCTGCCAAGAGCCCTTGTCCCACACAGTGTGCTGGCAGGCTCTTGGAAGTGCATACAGCAGCATTGTTTTGCTGGCATAGAAGTCAGTGTGTACATGTGGAGAGGGACAGAGAGGGGTGGGAGATAGGACAGTTCTGTCATCCATCAGGCAGGGCTGACATTGCTTGTTAGGATATCAATGCAGAAAAGGCGCTGTGTTGTCAAGCCAAATAGGAAGTAAGGAGCACATTGGATTTCTGGCAGATCAATGGGTATTTTTCTGTACTTGTAGCATTTTAAAAGGGCTAAAACATGGGGAAATGTGAATTAATTAAAGAGATGTACTGGATATGTTTTTGATATATTTTGCTCTGATATACACTTTAATGGAAACCAATATGGAAGCGGCCATAGCTGACCTAATCTTCTGAAGTAGCTTCCCTGGCTGTCATGCTGATTCAATGGATATAACACTTTTTGAGACGCTAGTGATGATTTACTAAAGTATTAATGGCTGCTCCCTTATCACAGAGAATGTTTAAAGCGATGTGCAAACTGTTGGCGCTATATAAATCCTGTATAATAATAATACTTCTGAAAGTTAATTGTAGTAAGTAAAGGGAACTGGTGTTTACTGGTGAAAATAAATGTTTTTTACTAGCACATGATGATTGAAGGTGCTCTATGGTTTGAATTTAGCTGATAAGTTCCTACATCCCTTTCTTCCCCATGCGATGACTAGTGTCAGTGAAATGTTCATTAATGCCATTAATAAGATCATAACCAGCCAGAATCTTAGAAGGGTGTGTCTGGACATAGGAGTGATCTTGCAGGAGCATGTCCTTGTCTTTAACCAATCTTCCCTTAAATATCACCAGCACGCAATTACCAATGGTGCAGTTTTTTTCTAAATATAGTTAGGAGGGCCTTATGAAGATATGAAGATAGACAGATGTCTCATCAAGGTGCTCAGATGTAGACATGATACAAGAACCCTCAGGACAGCAAATCTTATGTGTCCTTACTTGTCAGGCCAATGTCCTCCTGCATGTGTTTGATACAATCTTCATTCATTCTAAAGGAAAGCTCATTCAAGAACAGTCTTTTTATTGGAATGAATGGCAACCTCAGTGTTCAGGTGTAAGGACCTAGACCGGACAGTGAAGATTTTCAAGAAGGGGCTATGAAGCACTGAGCAGGTTGTGCAGCAAAGATCTTAGCAGAGTAGAGATGGGTAAATATATGGCTTTCAAAGACTGTTGGAGATGGGCATTGGAACCCAATAAGCATAAGTGTCTAAAAGTGCACATATGCATTCCACCACCTAACTGTTTATTACAACTCTTTTGTGTGAGATTTCTGCATCTGCTGTGGTTATTATTAGGGGTTCTCGCTCATCCAGTTGGGTTTTTAATTATTTTTATTATGGAGAACGCAACAAGACATGCTGAGAAACACAAAGAAGGGCAGGAACACCCATAAACTCCCAGTTGGACAGGGAAATAATGAGGAATTGTGGTTGGGTGATCTCACTGTTGTACTCTCCAATACAAAGCAAGTGCTGACTCAGAATCTGTATCTAAAATATCAGTTTTAGGTGGGCTGTCTCTTTCAGAGAGGGCTGTGTTTGTTTGAAGACATCAGTACTGTAGTTGTTCACAGAAATATTCCAGCCTACAGTTTTCCTAATGCTGTGTAATAATAAACTGTTAAAAGCTGATTTGTGGTTGGATGTTTTGGGGTACAGCACACCACTTTTTTGTATCAGGCTAACAAACCAGACTGGAAGACTTATACTGTATAATGGTAAACAGTATGATGATAAAATTGCACATAATACAATACAACACATACATCATTAAATATTTAATCTCATGAAAAAGATTATACTTCTGGTAGTTGCTTTCTTAAGCAATACAGAGAGACAGGGGGTCAAGTAAAAGGTAATTTCGAAACCCATCATGGAAATAATACTGAGAAAGAAAACAAAAAGATCACCTACTATGAGAAAGAAAAAAATGTACATTCACGTTAAAACTGTGTCTGAGAGACCACAAACTGCTTAAAAAAATATACCGACACAAAGCAGAAAAACATAGGTTGGTTTGAACCAGCTCACAGATAGACATACAGTATTAAGCTCACGCTTAGGTGAGGGTTGTGGGTAACAGTCGTGTGGCTGACAGATGAACAGACCCAGCAAAGGTAAATGAGACTTCAAAATACTTAACTCTGTTCATATTTTTCTTTATCTCGGCTTTAACCTTGACTGCTCTGCCCTTAACGATCTAACTCATGGTTATATCGCACAGTAGTAAAGAGGTGATTAAGAAAGCTATTTATATCAAAAGAACTCTAAATTGAAGGGTAAAAATGTATCATGTTTAACAATAGGAGGGTGTGAAGAAATTGCAGACTTAAGTTTTGATCTGTTGTATTCTTTTCATTATTACACTTGCTAGAGTTTCCCAGACAGATCCCAGGATAATAAATAGCTCCCCTATGGTTACCTTTTCCACAATGGAACATGCTGCGTGCTGTGCATAGACATAAAACACACATAAACCTAGTAAATTGCTTGCAAATTGCAAAATGTTGTATGTTATGGGATTTTTGTTTTCCTGTGTACAATTAACGAGGAATGTACCATAGCAATTTAGGAATCTAAATGTTTCCCAAACAAAAGGAAACCGCTAATGCTCCTCACATACATAGGGCACATCTAATTTACTATAAGATAACCCAAGGAAGTTCTGTATTTGTTGAAATCATAGAGTAAGGAGTGATCCGTTAAAAAAAAAAACAATTGCTGTAAATTTTTAAAGGGTTGCTACAGAGGGATTGTTGGGAGAGCAGGAGCTGCTGAGTGTTAAAGTGCTTTCCAGCTGTGACCCTCAGCAGTCTCCAGTTTTGGGTGTTTTAAAAAAGACTATATGCAGGCATAGGCTGAATAGAATACTAATATGCAAACCCACAATTCTCCATGGAAATGTGGAAAACATATCCTGTCACAGTTGAGAAACACTGTTGTATGTAATTATACTTACCTGCAAGGCCCACTCATTGGAATTCCTCTTTCTGGAGCACTTCCAGAGTGTACAGAGCTACATTCCTGAGGGTCCCAAGTCATCTACTCAATATTCAAAAGGAGGCAATGCTTCACACAATATCCCACATTCTGACAATCAATTCTAGCCAATAAATACATAATGGATGCTTCCAGTGGTACAATCAGAGGGAAAGAAGTATGTGTAAGTTGAGTTCTGTGCTTGCCTCCCTGCAAGGACTGTTGACACCCGCTATCCCCCGTTCAGTTTTTTACAGCTGTTCACCTAATTCTAAATCATTGCCTTACAAAGCAGTGCAATGTTTACATTAGGTTTGCCAGACTATATACTCCTAGACAAGTTAAGGGTGACTTTAAAAGATTCTCTTAAAGTTGATTATGTGTTTAAAAGATTTACATTAATGGAAAAATAATTCATATATTTACATGATATCAAGTTATGTGCAATTGGAGAATTCTTTTGAGCTGCATCAGTTCCTAAGTTGAAGATAACTTGCAGCAGGTTGTTAATGGAGAGGTTTACTGGTGAATGGAACTCTATCCTGTGCAATGGAGACATGGGGTTATGTCACAGGAAAGCTTTAGGCCCCTTTGAGACAGGTGGTCCGATCAGGTCCACCTGCCATTTTTGCAGACGGACCCGATCAGATCTCCAATTAAAGTCTAAGGGCAGCCGGATCTAAAAGGATGGGTGTCCATTTACATCTGGTTGCCCCTGGCACTGGCCAGGTCTAGAAAAACAAACAGAACAGTGTTCTGTTTCGCCAGACCTAATCGTGCCAGATCGGGGGTAATACATCCAATTCCCCATTGACCAACATGGGGTCCGGTCATTTCAGATGGAGGAAAAAACTGGATGGACACGTATATAACATCCAATCTGTACCGATTTGATCAGAAGGGTATCTGTACACTTATCCTCTCCTGAACAGACAGTGTGAAAGGGGTCTTATTTACTGCTACAGCCTTCTGATTTTATGGAACTTTGTAATTCCCCAAAAAAAGCAAAACAGGTAAAGTGTTTGATTGCACAATATTTTAGGGATGCACCGATAGCTTTTTTTCGGTATCGAGTTCGGTATCAATCACAATCAAGCCAGCCAAACAACATAGAGCTGGCTTCCCAGGCAATGAGGAAGCTGGGCAGCATGTCATTACCCGGCTCCATGTCAAGCCGGCTCCATGCTCCCCTACGGCACTGCCGGTCAGAGTTCCCATATCGGAGCATTTGGGGCGAGTACACGCACTTGCCCAAATACTCGTATCAGTATCGTTGCATCCCTACATTTTTTCTACTTTTAGGTTCTGCTTGTAATTCCCATTTGCAAAAGACATAGCTCTGTAGACATGCAATAAGATTTAAACCTTTTAGTAAATGGCTCTCTTAATGTTACTGCAGATCATCTTTAACAAAAAAACTGTTACTTTGAGTGCATAACTATGTTTATGGCTATTAATAACTATAAACCACCCTTTGATGACGAGTCTGTAGTCTGTTTGCAGCACAAGATTGCTTAATATCATTTTATGGGTTCTCTTGGTCTGTTTATTGTAAATGGCACACTACTACGGCTTCAGCATCTCCTTTATTAATGTAAATATAAACTCTTTTATATTTATGTTTAATGTGCAAAACATGGTCCAAGAATGGATCAAATATATCCATATGAGTAAAAACAAGAGGCCTGCAGCAAGTTTACAAGCCCCTGTTCAGTGTTCAGCAGCAGCAATAAACATATTAATGGAGTTTCAGAGCAGAAGAGAAGCTGAACTGCCTTGTGTTCCTGTTTGTTAAAAAAAGCTGAAAAAACTATAGAAAAATGCTTACTGTAGGCAGCTGATCTATATCAAAAACACACATCCAGGTCAAGTGGTGAAATACTGTATTTATTATCCTTTAAAACATCTGTAAATATCTGAGTTGACAAAAGGGGATAACATGCTACATATGTATTATCCAATATCCAGGTTGGATTCTGCAGTCAGCTCCTGAATGTACAGTATATCAGCATTATATCAAGGGCTTGATTTGTTAAAAGAGAAGTACGACCCAAACTTTTTCGGCCATAGTTCTCTTTAGGGTCACAGGAGGACATTTACTATGTCCTCCTGTGACCCAAAACTCAGCAATATAGCGGGCTACTGCCGGCTATATACTGACAGCGCAAAGCTGTGCTGCGGCCAGGTAAGATCTCGACAACATTCTTGGGATCCACCCCACTACCTGATTGCCAGCTGGCTCTGCCTCTCCAGAGGCAGAGCCAGTTGTGCCCGCCTCCTTCCCTGTCCCCCAGTCAGCGCTGGAGGATCAGGGAGGGGGGAATCCCTGTGGGGGCAGTGACTGACAGTCACCACTCTCCGCAGGGAAAAGATCCACTCTCACCACTCTCTGCAGGGAAAAGTGATCAGTGGTATACGATCGCTCAGTTCTTGATCAATAGAGCCTATGTGTGACAGCTTCAGTGTCACACGTCGACTCTAATTATGGGGATGAGTATATTTCACTCTCCCGATAATTCTCCTTTAACCACTTCAAGACCAGGTGTTTAGACCCCCTTCCTGGCCAGGCCATTTTTCAGTATTCAGCGCTGCGATACTTTGACTGACGTTTATTCCGTCATGCAACGCTGTACTGAAATGAATTTTATACCATTTTTGGGGGACAGATAGAGCTTTCTTTTGGTGGTATTTAATCACCACTACGGGTTTTATTTTTTATTATAATTAGGAAAAATTATTGAAAATTTTGAAAAAAAAACGTTTTTTGTAACATTATGTTAGGAAACATTTATTATTACCCAGTTTTTTGGTCAAATATAAAAGATCAGGTCACGTCGGTTAAATAGACACCAAACATGTCAAGCTTTAAAA
>NW_017307627.1:160463-181128 GCF_000935625.1 Nanorana parkeri
GGGGGGGGACACCCGATCGGCACCCCATACATGCGATCGGCCGGCTCTACAGCCGGCGGATCGCATGTATATTAACGGGCATCGCTGCCCGTTTTTAAATACCGGCCATTTCCCGCTCGCGCACGCCTGACGGCGCGCGCAAGGGGGCGTGTCTGAGCGGACGTCTAGAGACGCCCGCTCAGATCGAGAGAGCTCCTGGCCGGCCGTTTTTTTACTAGGGCCGGCCCAGAGGTAGTTAAAGGAGAAAATAGTTGTTTTAGCAAAATTAAGCTTTGTTCGCTTCAATCATCCAATCAATCCACCCATGCACTCCTAGTGGACTAATCTTCACATTGATACTTGAACATCTACTGTTTAATTAAAGTGACACTAAACTCAGAAGTTGAATCTTAAAAATGCATTCAAGCACCTTAACTATTAACAAAACTATTTGTGTATCACTCGGCTGTAGATCCTCAGATCATCTCTGAATTTGCGTTGACACTGTCCTTCCTTCTGGAGGGTTTTGCTCCCCCTGGTCCCTGTGTGTGTTGTAAAGTAGCCACCACTCCAAGCTCACTCCTGTGATGGACAACAATCTCGATACAAATTAGTAAACTAAGGTCTATTCACTAAAGGGTGAAGAGTTTGGAGAAGGCAGGAGAAGTGAACAATCTAGGACAAAATAGCCAATTTGGAAAAATTCTCCAATTCAGCTCACTTTCCAGTTCAGCTATGTTGTCCTGGATTGTTCCCTTCTCCTGCCTTCTCCAAACTCTTCACCCTTTTGTGAATAGACCCCTAAATGTGAGATTATTGTCCATCATGGGAGCGAGCTTGGAGCGGTGGCTACTTTACAACACACACAGGGACCATGGGGAACAAAAGTAGCCACCCTCCAGAAGGAAGGACAATGTCAGTACCAATTCAGAGATGATTTAAGGATCTACAGCTGAGTGATGCACACAAATAAGATACATTTTTGTTAATAGTTGGGGTACTTAAATGTATTTCTAAGGTTTAACTCCTGAGTTTAGTGTCAGTATAAATACACTTCTTTGTGTTATAATGTACACAGTGCATTCCCTTGACTGCAATGCACATATACTATTTAGATACATCTCGCCTTTCATTAGTTGTCAGATACAGTAATGGCAAACCATCAAATCACAGTAGTAGTCATTTTTTCTTTCGTTTTATGGCCTGTCCACAAATCTACCAGTGACCTGCGTTGTACCGCACCCGATCAACGCAGGTCACCGCAAGGACACAGAAAACAAATTGTTAGCAGTGTTTCATCTAACGTACTAGTGTGAACGGGCCCTTACTTATTTAACTTGAATTTGAATGTCCCCCATAGCTCCCAACGTTTTGAGATGAGAAAGATGGACACCTTCCAGCACATTGTATTTAGGTTATAAACACAGCCCTGTCACACCCCCAGTTATGAGGACCATTAAGAATTAATATGCGAAAAATGATTGGTAAAACCCATAATCTTTTTTTTTCACCATTACTTTTCCTTTATACTGGCTTTACAAAATAGCCAACAAGATAATTAGGAGAGAGGATGAAGGCTTTAGTGCAGAATAACACTTTTTGTAGTTAAATAATACATGTTCTTAGATATCTTTACATCAGACCAAAAAAAGAGGGACAACTGAGAAGAAAAGAGGGCTGGGTTCCAAATGAGGGACAGTTAAGAGGTATGGTTTCCAGCATATACTTCCATAGTTCATTATAGAGAATGTTAAACCATTCACATAGTTTCTTTCCTGGAATGATTTTACAATCTAATCTTCTTTCCCCAGTAGGGCACAGCAGGGCTAGTTTTGGGTGAAAGCTAATTACTCTAAAAGTTGGATTATAGGAGGAAAGCCACACAAACAAAACAAGATCATGCTAGTTCAAGGGAGGTAATGCCTTTGTGGTTATCAAATCCAGGACCTGCTGAGCTCTAAAAGTGGTAACTGCTTAGACTCTTGCTACCCCACTGCCAAGAGTTTTAACCACAAGGCTAATATTCACATTTTTTTTACTGCCATCAGACCTGTAATTACCACAATGGCACTGGTAGGCCAGTGCATAGGGCTGTATGGTTAGAATGTAAAAACTGTGAAAAATATGTCCCTTATTTGATTTCTTGTTCTTTTATTTTATTTGATTTTTTGTTCTGCCCACTTCTGTAAGCTCTCATGGGTACAATTACAATTCAATTCAAGACAAGATTGGTAGGATGGACCGTCCTACCGATCTTGTCTTGAATTGCATTGTAATTGTAATGCCTTCCTTTATATTGTAAAGCGTTCCAAAAACTGTTGGCGCTATATAAATGTTGAATAATTATTAGGGATTCACCGATACCAGTATCGGTGCCAATGCAGAGTATTTGGGCGAGTACTCTTACTCGCCCAAATGCTTTGATGTCTAGCCCGATACTTCCGGTATTCAGGAAGCTGGGCAGCGAGTCATTACACGCTGCCCAGCTTCCTGATTGGCCGGGAAGCCGGCTCCATGCTCCCTCGTCAAAAGTGACGAGGGAGCATGGAGCCATCTTCCCAGCCAATCAGGAAGCCAGGCAACGTGTAATGACTCGCTACCCGGCTTCCTGATTGAACAGCATGGAGCCGGCTTCCCGGCCCGTCATTACACGCCGCCCGTCTTCCAAATTGGTCCCCTAGTGACGAGAAGCATGGGGACGGCTTCGCTGCTAATCGGTAAGTCGAGTGGCGAGTCTTTACATGCCGCCCGGCTTCCTGGCTAATCAGGAAGCCAGGTGGCGAGTCGTTACACGCCGTCTGGCTTCCTTAATGGGACTTCCGGTATCGATATTCGGTATCGGCAAGTACCGGAAAAAAATATCTGTACTTATACTCGATACCGAAATACCAGTATCAGTGCATCCCTAATAATTATTATAATAATAATAATAATAACAACAACAATAATAATAATTTGTGACTAATTTATGAAAAAGAACTGCAGGGGAAGGAAACTGCCCCTCCATGGGAGTTAGAAGACTCTTTATAGAGGGAACATGAAGCCATCTACTTATTCTCTTGTTCAGTGGTCTGCACACTGATAATTAGCTTTTTATAAAGCAGACTGTTTGCTACCTACAATAGTGCATTCTAGCATTGGATGTTACTAAAATAATCACATGACTCAGATATGGGGACTATACACCGGGTGTGTCTATGGCAGCATGATATCCAAATTCGACCCTGACTACCAATGATAAATTGCAGATACACAGTATACAGATTGTGTCTAAAGATGTCTTCTAGGACATCCTAGGACACAGGACCATATGTACCATAGTGAAAGAGAGAAGTGGAGCTAAGTGGGCTGTCTAGAAACAGCTGAGCAGAAACTACAGTGGGCAAGAAGAAATGCTGTAAAAACAAAACAAAAACGAAGTACAGTATATCTAAAACCAAAACTTTTCTTTTTTATTTTGGATAGAGTAGCATGGTTAAGACCCCTGGGGATTTTTGCTGCCTTTGTCCCAATAGGGAGATTTCCTTTTATTTCCTAAAGCAAAACACAACATACATTGAGGGAAAACCTCTACATAGTGATAGAAAAATCCCATTTCAAACAGCTGTCAATGGAACAGGAGACTCCATTGGGCGATTTTCCCTCTTTTCCTGTTCCGGTGACAAGAATTTGTCTCTGTGCGTTCTCTCCTATTTTATCTACTGCAAAATCAGTAAAGGATGTAAAGGCTGCACCAGTCTCATACAGGTCAGATAACTGCAAGCAGGACAAACTCTTCAAAACATTCAGGAAAATATTGCAGTGATATTTGAGAACCCCCATTATCTGTTTGTGTTCCCGTTCACACAGTATATCTCAAAATTATTTTATATAATATATTTCTTACCCTTCTAAATGTTTCTTTGGAGAAGGATTACACATAGGATGCTGCAGGCAGTTTCTATTGCTTACAATAGATATCAATGTGACGATAGGGGAAGACTGGTGGACAGTTTTTTAAAAGTACATTAACATACAATGACCCACTCAAAGCTTGAGACATTTAAACCTTTGTTACGACACATACAGGGTTATTAAAAAAGAGTGAAGAGTTTGGAGAAGGCTGGATAAGTGAACAATCTAGGACAACATAGCTGAACTGGAAAGTTATGTGAATTAGAGAATTTTTCCAAATCAGCTATTATGGCCTAGATCAGTGGTTCTCAACCTTTCTAGGGCCGGGACCCCTTGGTAACATTTGCCAAGTTGTGGTGACCCCCAAAGGTAAAATTTAGGGATGACGCGGCTGCTGCAACGACATCTGGCGGCGTGGCGGGAGAACTGACACTGCTGCGCTAGGAGAGGGCTGAGGAGGACTCTCACCTTATTATTGTTTATTTTTTATAATTTTCTTATTTTTTAATAATTTGTTTCTTATTTCTTTTTAATCGCTTTTTTATTTCTTAAATTCTTTTATTTTTATTTCTTTAATAATTTTTTTATCTATTTTTTTTCCACTTAACTTCATTGCTATCACACAGAGGTAACAAGCCCCTCTGTAATAGCAATTGGAGGTGACAGGTTCTCTTTATTGACCCTGTCACCTCCAATACAGGAGTCCTAGCACAGCACTGCGCTGGAACTTCTGTGACAGGTGAGAGGGGAAGACTGCTATCCCCTCTCACTGTGCACACGGAGCGGAAGGTTTACTTTTAACCCTGTCGAGAAAAAAAAAACAAAAAAACTTTCCCCTGGAAAGGTTTAGTCTGCTCGATGAGAAAGACTTTTTTCTTTTCTGACTGAAAAAAAAAGAGCAGAGAAAGCGCTTCTCTCCTGGGTGGCCGGAAGCCGCTAGGCGACCCCTGGCAAATCGTCATTCGACCCCCAAAGGGGTCCCGACCCCCAGTTTGAGAACCACTGGCCGAGATTGTTCATTTCTCCTGCCTTCTCCAAACTCTTCACCCTTTTGTGAATAAACCTGATAGTGTCCATATCTAGTTTACAGCCAATAATGAGATCTGCCAGCACAGTACAGACATGGATATTTATGTCGAACATAACTCCCCAGCCTCCTACTTAAAGGAGAACTATGGGGTAAGTGCTTTTCCCCATAGTTCTCCTAAGGGTCACAGGAGCACATTTACTAGCGTCCTCCCGTGACCCAAAGCTCAGTATATGGCGAGCTACAGCTCGCGGTATACTGAGACCGCCGCAGCCGGGACGGATCCCGGCAGGGATCCGTGAGTGACAGTCATGGCTCTCTGCAGGGACATGATCGAGAAGTGAGTGAGCGACAGTATGTGTTCGCTCACTTCCCGATCTATTGAGCCGACGTGTGACAGTTTAATTGTCACACGTCGGCTCGAACTATGAGGTTGAGTGACAATCACTCACCTAATAGTTCTCCTTTAACATCACACAGAAGTTGAATGCTAACTAAAAAATTTTAGCAAGTAAAAAGCAACATTTTAAAAATATTTTTTTACAGTTAGGTCATGTGATTGAGAACATGTAACAAATAACAAATAAAAGGAAATATTATTCCAATTGGGCTGCAGATTTGGAAATGCATTTTAAACATTGGCAGCATAATGGCTGCTACAAAGACACTTTTTATAATAAGTTACTAATGTTATAACACCTAGGCAAACTGTATGAACCCCTAGCTGCTTTTCTCTATATGTTGTTAACTTTCGCATTTGCAAACCACACTGGAAGATTCTGGCATTTTAGTGTTTTATAACTGCAATACATAGATGTAAACCATCTGTGTGTTATGGTGCACAGCTCTGAAAAATACTGGCACATTTTTCCATGCATTGGGGTGTGTTGTCAGCCTATTCAAAATGAATAAGCTGCCTTAACAAAGCGCCCCTCAACACACGAAGAAGCATGCATTAACGCACTGCATAATGTGAAAGGACAGCGTACAGAGCAACTGTTCGCTGGGCACAGTGGTACCAACTACACACACAGCCTGTGACAAATGGAACATGAGAAAAACACAAGAGGGACACACAGCACAATGAGTTCTTCCCTAAAGTGTCATGTCTGATGGGTTGTTTATTCCATTTTGAATAGAGAGCAGTAGACCTCTAAACTGTCCAACTCTTCTTGACTGCTGAGAATCATAGTTTGACTTTATAATTTCTTTCTTTCCCATGCAATCCCTGCCCCTCCACTAAATATGAACCGACACAGAATCTTCATTGGATGGGCAAGGCCACAGCTTTAATAACATGTTTAATTAACAACTCTTTATTAAATCCAACACATTGTTGTGCCAGTCACAGACCAACTGTAAGCACCCATTAACGATAACCGTATAACATTCACCTGAACTTCACCTTAAATTCCAGGCAGGCGTCCACACGAATTCCAGGATCTCGATCTGGCTTATTGTGATAAAAGTTGAAGCTGGCAAGGTTATACCACCAAATAAAGCTGTGACAAAGGTTTTTGTAATGGGTGGGTAGACAGGGGTCCTCCTTTTAGCTGGTCGAATCCCAAGAGGCTGAACCACCAGCCTTCTGTAGCTTATAAGCCTTATTTTTCTCCTCCCTAATTGCCTGTACTCCAATAGAATAAACTTACTGCTGGGCAGGAGACATTAACCTTAAGCCCTTGAACACCCCACACGATACCAGCAGTCAATGCTCTCTCTCCTCAGGGTCAAGGAGCCTCTATTCTCCCGGATCCCCCAGCCGTGTGAACATATCTTTAGCTGTACAGATGACAATCTAAGGTGCTCTAAACAACTTTATCATTTGCAACCTGCGTAAAGTGTTTGGCTTTGTTATGAGATGTCCATCATGGGAGTAAAAGCATATCAAACAAGTTATACGGCGTAGCAAAAATAAATTATTTAATTATCCTCAGCTGTTCTCTGTGTTTTTTTAATGGATCAAGTAATAATAGTGTGGCCATTTTACAAACACCTTTTGATTGAAGACTAAAATACCATGCAGTGTTTTCTAATGGGGTCATTCTCTAGCGTTCTTGACTGACTGTGGGAGAGTGATTCCTATTCAAATTTATGCTTAGCGATGCAGAATTAGTCGGCTCATCAGGCATAATTGAGGCTGCCATCTTTACTATTAGGAAAGGGAATCCCCACTATGAGGACACATAGGGAATACAAACCTAAAAGTGGTGTTAATGCTTTTCCACTCCTCTAATAAAAAAGTGTTTTTCTTGCAGAGTTCTCACTTGAGAGATTTCCCATTACTTCCTGCCCCTGTGGCACCCTGTCTTCAGAATAGGGAGTGCTTTAGGGGGACATACAGCATTATGTTTCTAACCCTTGCCATTCTATCTAAAACAAAGGAAAAACTGGGAAACTACTTTAAGGGGCGTCCGTGAACACAGTTAAAGTGCATCTGAAGCCAAAACTTATTTTTTTTTTTAGTTTTAGATATCATAAAGGAGGGTGTCCCACTGGGAAAAGTTACATTCACTTCCTATCTGTTAGCCACAACAGGAAGTTATTGCAAATCCCTAGTGGTCAGCAGAGTCACCAGAACTAGTGTTCCCATTGGAAGATGTCCCATTTACTCCTGTTCTCATGACAACCCAAAATGTGGAATTTCCATTCACTTTCAGTGCTAACAAGTGCACAAGTAGAGAAGGTGAATCTCCCTAAAAGGGACACAGACAGCAAAAAGACACAGGTGTGCTAATCCCTCTCCACTCTATTCTTTGTCCGAGAATGTTCACTTTAAAACAGACCTCCTCATATACTTCCCTTTCTTTACCTTGCTGCCTCAAGTAGATAATGGGAGTGAAATGAAGATCCTGTGTAAGCTACAAATCGCTGGAGGCATAGCTAACATAGGGCCATGGAGTCCTACATAGTGGCACTGATGTCCCAGTGCTGTCATATGGAGAGAGTTCCTTCAAGTAAGGTATTTCCTTCAGCTCTCATCGCTGATTGTAGTGGAAACAAAGGAAAGGTAAATATATACTGCTGGGGATAGTACAAAGTGCAAGTTTGTTTTAACAGTAAGGTTACACATCAGAATATATTACATGGAAGTTGACCACTTTCCTCCAGGCTCAGCTGGTAGAGAAGAGCAATCCCTATTCCAAATTCCTAATGAGGAACTTCACACTTATCTTAAATATTACAAAAAGGCACCTTTAGAAATTACTTAGTAATGGAATCTACAAGCAGATACTTATGGATAATTGCAGGCTTTTGTTTGTTTGCATGCCTTATTTTTCTTTCCCTCCCCGTTCTACTTATGGTGGCAGTTTTCACTAGGAGCAGATGAGTACATCTCCCTTTACTTGCCGGAACGCTGTGTCTTCTTCCTGGAACATGTGACAGTGCACATCATCTGAGGGGGAAAAATCGCTTTCCCCTGAGATCTCCCAACATTTTGCAGTTTAAAGATGAGATTTCCCAGGAAGACACTGGTGATGTAGCCTTCCCATGATCCATCTGTGAGGCCAAGGCTACATCACCAGTGCCTCATCAACTAGGAACTGGGAAAATTGTAACTGTAAGTAAAAGCAAAAATGTTTGTTTAATGAATGTAAGATGATTTCATATCAGCATGCAGAGCTGCATGCAGAGCTTGGTATGTTTAGTAAAATGGGGTAAACATCCACTTTAAGGTCTATGCTAAGCCGATATAGTAGAAAGCAGTAGAAGATTTACTTTTAATGCCCTTTTCTAGTACAGATTACAAAATGATAACTGGAACTTCATTGTTGGCCAAGGACAACAGACAGATTTTACCCCCAGCAGCAGAATCCCTCATGTAATTTAAGTGGTTTTATTATAGAAAAGAAAATAATCGGAATTGTTCTCGTTGTCATGCAAACAGTATAAATGACTGAATTCATTTTTAGAAGAAAATATGAAATGTCCCCTGTAGGGGGCATAATGCCATTTAGATTGTTGTGTTATTGTGAGGGCACAATTTATAATAGTGCGATATGAATATACATCCTTTGCTGCAGCCTGCAGGTAGCTTTGTTTTCACAGAATCTTCACTTATTTCATTCTGAGATCATTACCTATTTCCCACTCTTCTCACAGGTTAAGTCTGGTTCTTGCAGTTGTGTAATTTCTCATGCAACTCTCAGTCGGTGAAACTGCAGACTGTTATCTAAACCCAAGATATAAATGTAATGTATGGCAGCTTACCAGTCCTTAGATGCTGTGACTGCATTCGTTTTCTTTTTTCAGGCTTTTTTCCTTTATTTGCTGATCTTGCCATTAACACATTTCCTGCCTTAGGGCGACAACACTCACTCTCTGAACTGTATCTATGGAGGAGCAGCGTCACCCAAGGACAGGATTTCAGAACACTTCCTCTATTTTCTTCTTCAAAACATAGGAGGTGTTTTGTAGTCCACAAAGATTGTTAGGACAAATGCTTGCTGATTAGAGTGCAGCACAGGGAGAGAGAGCAAAGGATGTTATCAGCTCGCAAGATTTCTGGCAGGATCAACAGTTTGGTTTTTTTTGCACTTGCTGGACAGATATAGCAAAATGCTTCAATGGTATATTTAACAGACCAAAAGGGAGCAAATAAGAGAAGTGAGGGTTTACATGCACTTTAACCAGTTGACATCCACGGTGTTAAACCCCCTTCCCATCCAGGCCATAGCTTAGACTAGTGGTTCTCAACCTGTGTAACCTCCGGACCCACATTTGTCCTTGATCATTAAGTCGCGACCCAAGTCGCACTGCTATGGTTCCATGCATTCCGGTGCGGGTGATTGAACTGTGGGCGGGGGTGCAAATCAAATGAATGGCAACGCAATGCACCTCCCACACCAGAATGCGTAGTAGATGCGATTGCATAGTACAGTGTGATAATCGCACGGGACTGTTCGATCAACGCACTGTACTAGTGTGAACAGGCCCTCAAAAATACTGACAGACAATCACAACCACAGACACAATCTCACACACTCACATTCTCACACACACATATTTTAAGATCCACCCAGTCTCCCTACTTTACGAGAACTGGAGTGGATCCTCAGCCTGGGGTCCACTACGGGCTGCTGTGCTGTGACGAAGCTCCATCCATATGTGCATTGCTTGTACAACTCCCTTGCGTGCCCTGTAGAGGTGCCGGGAGCCAGAATGTGATGTCATTCTGGCCCAGGCACCTCTACAGGATATGCGAGGGAGCTGTAAGCAATTCATGTATGGATGGACCTCCCTCACGGTCCACCCCACCTCAAGCTGACTAGTATATTTGTTTGCTATAAGCTTTCTAAGAGCCCAATACGTAAGCCAAGGAAAATCTTTATCTGAGATACAGTTCTGGCATCTTCTATTTACACCAAATGTTTGGAGCTTTAAATCAACTTCCTTCAGTGGTCGGTACCTCTTGCATGTGTGATGATTGTCAGGTAGTGGAGGAAACAAAGATACATCATTTGTGGACTAGAGGTGTCTTCTTCCATAGATTCATAGCAGCCCACCTTTACCACATAGGGTTAGAAATTGAGTCACCTGCTGTATGTGCTTCACACTTTGGGATCATTACTCTTTATTTTTCTGCAACAAAAATGTTAACACATATGCAGCTGTGTGTTATAAATAATATGCACTACAGTAAAATATACATACTTTGGGAAACAAAACTTCTCAATCTAAGTCGAAAGTCAAAATTGACGCAAAGATTTTCTGAGGCTGCAGCAGAGGATTGAGGTGAGAGGGTATAGACTCCTCATCCCATATCATTACACAGGTTCTCTTTATTAGATAGAAGGATTCTGGGTGAACAAGCATAGCCAAGTTTAAAAACATTTTTCCAATGGAGTTTTTCCCATGTACACTAGAGCGTGAGCATTTTCAGACAATTTTGAAGCTATGGTGCCAAAAATGGGCATTTCTGCCCAAAGAAGCTCATGTACTTTTTCGACTTTAAAGTGATATTAAAATCAAAATGTTTTAAAGGCATTTCAAATGCAGATTAAATCATTTAAAATGGATGTTGCTTCTCAAAGTTTAAAAGTCAGCAGAATCAGCTGGTCCCCTGAGCACAGGTCCTAATGTCCTGTTTTAGGCTGGCTCCTTTCCCTCGCAGGGTCCTATGGAGCCACCCTTGTCTGTATGCTAGTAAGCTGTGCGTGTCTTCACAGGCACAGCAAGGCAAGACACTCCCCGGCTCCCATCTCCAAGCAAGTAGCTTCTCCAAGCTTCTCCGACCTGGAGACTGTGCTGTGCCTTGTGATCTTGTACTGGATGGGAAGTTCAGGGAAGTGGAGAGAGAGTTGGAGTCAGCTATTTGAAAACATGAAGACTGTAAGTGTTTGGGGAAACATTAAGGCCTCATTCACACACAACACAAGAGCAAAATTGTATATTGCGTACATGAGCGTATGTCATTCGTAAAAGAAATTTTGATGAACTGTATGCACGTACGTGCGTATACGCGCGCAAACACACGTATATGCACGTATGCGCATAAAATACGCAGAAATACGCTGCTCTGACGCATCTCGGTTCCATCCTGTTTTCGTGCATTTTTTACGATACGCAAATATACGGCTCCATACGCAGCTATGTGTATGGAGCCATTTATTTGCATATGGTACAATAAGCACGTACGCGCATATACGCACGGCAGTGTGAATGAGGCCTTAAAGAACTACTTCTTAAGAACTACTAATGTTGATTCTATTGCTTCAACATTTTCTAGACCCAGAACAGTTATATAGAGCAGGAGTTCTGCCTCCACTGTCTGTATGTTCACTGCAGCTCAGTGATTCAGAAAGCATGGAAGCCAGAAATAGTCAGGCAACTGGCATTTTCAAAATGAAGTCAGCAATGTCAGCCTATGTATCCTATCATAACAGATGTCCTTTAACAAATGTGTAGAGTAATGAAGTATGAACTACATTAAAAGCTTTTTTCTCTGATAGGAATTTACTAGCTTTGCTTTATATGCCTCTCTGTCAATTACTTCATTTACTGGCCATACAGGTTTTCCAAGTCCATTCTTTATGTAGCGTTGTAACCTGACTAACTGGCTGAAGTCTGCATTTACAGACAATATGTTGGATCACTTTAACATTCTCATTCTGCTGGCAAAGCAAATTCATTATTATTTCAAATGTGTGTGTTTTTAACCGTCTGAAGGTTGCCAATCAGATAAGGTGTCTATTTACGGAAGTAAGCAAAAGACTGCAAGTGAAGTCATGATAAGCAGTGTTTTGCTGGTGTACATTTAATAAGGGTTACTCAATAACAGCAAGCAGGAAACAGGCCTTAGAGTGTGTTTGGGTTAATGAGTGGAGGAAATGCCAGCCTAAAACTGGCATGAGGTGGAATCATGTAAGCTACAATTGCCTTAAGAAGAGTTCAGGGGAAGAGGGTGCTTAGCATTGGGATAGTATTCAGCAATGGCAAAGGAAGAGTTTTAACGAAATGGTTCTGTGGACTAGACCCAAACCACCCTTGGTATATTGTAGCGATCTCCTTGTGCAATAATACTATTTGCGTTCTGTATCGGTTATTAGGGGCACATTCAGATCATGCGCCTCGCTAATTGCACAGGGTCTGGTGTGCAGTTCCCCAGCACAATGCAGATGCGCCGATCCCCGCACATTGCATTGTCTTCTTTTTTTTTTTGGGTTGTTCCAATTGAAATGTTCCAATTGATATCTCATTCAGTTCTATGGGCACAGCAGGGTGCGTGGCGGTTGTACTGCGTCGCAACCGCTGCACTGAAAAAAGTACAGCATGTCGTACTTTTTTTTCAATGCACACCACCATGTTCCCATTGCAGCGTGGTGGTGTGAACCGATCCTGTCCGTGACAAGGCAAATTGTCTTGTCTTGCATTAGCGCTACACTGGAAACAACAGCCAGCGCAGCTCCAAAACATCTGATGTGAATGGACCCTTACAGCTTTTGCAGTCATTCCACCAGAATCTGTAGCCCTAAATATGTCAAAAATAAAAAACTTTAAAGCAGTTCTCCAGGATTTTCAAAAGTTCACCCTTGCAGTGGGGCTACCCCTGCACCGCAAGGGTTAACTGCTCATTTTGCTCTAGGAAACGAAATAAAGAAGATACACTTACCTGATCCTCGATCCTGCAGCAGTGACTTCGTACTTCTCTCCCCTCCGCTCCGGCTGTGGTATTCTAAGGGGTAAGGATAATATATTTTCTTTATTTGCTCCCGTAGACCAAAACACGCAGTTAACCCTTGCTGTGCACACTGCTTCAGCTTAAGAACATTATGTCTGTATTTAAACGTTCCAAATGGTATCTCCAAGCTCAATCTACCGGCTCTTTGGGTAAACTTGCTGTACTTTGAGTCATCACACCTAAGCCTTGGTACCTCACTCATATATACCACACATTCAGGTAATGACGACCTGTTTCCCACATTCTCTTCATAATAACCGTGATAATCTGAAGCCTTTTCCGCACTCACATGCTTACTACAGTATCGTACCCTCTATTGCCCGATTCTGATCCGTCTCACAAACCATTCATGTCGATCACCTGAGTTCAAGTTCTTACAAGTGTAAATTGTTACCCATACATCAAATATTCTGGAATTTGGACTGTAAATGTCAATTTACACACTTTTGGTATAAAATGGCTTAGGTCCCTGACATGAGATTATATAGCTTTGTAATTTCGTTATGTTTTTAATGCATTGTTTAATTTTTCAAGTACTATGTTGACTCCTTTTATTAGGAGTCTTATTTTAATCTATGTCTTACACTTCTGTATTGTCATAAAAATTGCAATAAAAATTACTTGCTTAAAAAAAAAACCCTTGCTGTGTGGAGGTAGCCCCACTGCAAGGGTTACGTTTTGAAAATCCTAGAGTTCCTCTTCAGCCCATTCACATCTCATCCATTTTAGCCATGCATGTCCACATTTGGATACAGCTTGTCAGTTTTAGCTAGGCCCTACCTTCATACCATTTGGCCACTACTCCTGGAACTGCCACATCAATGGAGTTATTTATTTATTTCAGGTATTTATATAGCGCTGACAATTTTTTTTACGCATCGCTTTACAACATAGTTGCACATTCACATCAGTCCCTGCCCTCAAGGAGCTTACAAACTAAGGTCCCTATCTCACATGCATACATATACGAGGGCCAATTGAGACAGGAGCTAATTAACCTACCAGCATGTTTTTGGAGCTCATGGAGGATGTTCTGATTATGCACAAAAAATATTCCCTGAATTACTGCGGAAGTTATGTTTATTCAAATAATGTTCTTCTTTATATCAAAAGACCAACATCCTCTGAACATAAGATTAAATTCCAAATGCGACTGAAAGAGGAAGAGCCTTGCTGCTGAAATGTGCAATCAGGGCACTGGGTAAGGGTCAGTCACAAAGGCATTCCTACCTGTAATTCTGGTAGTTTTATATGAAATGATTGGTGCTGATGTGGCAGATGTTTAGACAGCAAGAAAATGATCAGGAAGGGTTTACATATATTCTAGAGACATATTTGCAGCTTCTGGGAATGGGAGTCTCAGAGTAATTTGTAAAAGCGCTACACAGGACTAGCACACCTCGAGTTTATATATGCATTTCAGGAATGATCGGCTTCTAGCAGGTTACACAGCAGGAAAAGCCTTCCCGCTGTGTAACCTGTCATGGACGGAGCGCTGTCTGTTAATTACAGGCATCGCTGCATCCAGCTTTTGACAGGTAGTTAGGTTACACAGCAGCGTGCTTCCCCACTGCTTGTGTAACCTAACTAGTGAGGCAAAAGCTGCCACAACCTCTACTCTCTGTTAGAGGCGTGAACTCTGTGGATGGCTTGGACCAATGGCAAAGCGCCATTGGTCCAAGCTGTCCAATCAAACAAAGAAAAAACAAAAAACACTGAGGCCATCGTTCTTGATGCCTCAGCAGTGACGAGCAAGTGAGAGACAGGGAGGCTCCTCCCTGTCTCCTCCCTCCCCCCTCCCTCCTCACACTTCTTCTATCAAAGTTTGTGACTGCGTTAGAATGTGTGACCGGTGACGTGGTCACACATTTTACCACTAACTTGGGGGGTGAGACTTCAGCGGGCGGGGCTTCATGGGACGGGACGTGCTGGGGGCGAGGCTGGGGAATGCCTCATCCGTAACCGAAGGTACCGCACGTCACTGATGCATTTAATGAAGCAAATGAGTAGTACCTAACAAAGGCCAACTAGCATACATGTACTATACAAAAGTGTAACACAGTAAAGTTGCATAGTCAGGTACAAAGTTCCATAAAGCAAAAAGTTCAAAAGCAGTTTCCCTAAATCACCTTTTATGTAACTGGCTTTCTATGGCTTTCTTTGTTACCTACTCCTAAAGGATAGTGTTGCACTCACTGGAAGTTTCTGATGAAGAGTGGGTAATTCAAAGTGAGCATTTCAAATATGAAGTTACCTTCTGTAAAACTGCATGTCAAAAGAATAAGCAGATCCATAGAATTAAGCTGGCTATACACTACTCGAATGGTGGCCATATCCTGCAGACTCTGCTGAAATTCGAGCTGTGGGTAGCCTTTTTGGCACCCCTCCATTCGATAAAAATCGATTTTTCAATACACTTTTGTCAAAGTAGCCAGGACACAAACTGACAGTCGAACAGTACCTGCAGCCACTCTGCTGCAGTGTTTGGGTATTTTGACAGTTGTGGGTGCCTGTTGGAATACAATAGCCTGACAGGAGATTCCCCCATCCATGCTTTAGCAGTGGAATAGAATCGAGTGTGTAATCAAAATACAAGTGTATGTCCAGGTTTAGGTACCTGGACTTATATGAAACCTTGACTTTTCATTAGGGATGCACCATTCCCGATACTGGTATCGGGATTGGTGCCGATACCAATTATTTGGGCGAGTACTCATACTTGCCCAAATGCTCCCGATGCCTAGCCCGATACCGAAACTTCTGGTATCAGGAATCCAATCAGGAAGCTGGACGATGAGTCATTACAGGGAGCATGGAGCCGGCTTCCTGGCCAATCAGAAAGCTGGGGTTCGAGGCTTCCTGATTGGGCGGGAAGACGGCTTCCCTGCTAATCAGGAAGCCGGTTGCTGAGTAATTACACGCTGGCCGACTGTAACGCACAGCAAGGGGAGTCCTACATTAGTGGATCTCAGATTAGGATGTGAGTAGTTAATAAGGAGATTATGTTAATTACCATGGCAGTAGCGGTTAACCAGGAACAGTTGCTTACACATAAATGGTAGTAGACAGAAAGGACTCAGGGGTAATACATGAACATCTCAGGTTAATGGTTATAATTGGCAGTTCACAGAATTAACCACAAGTGTACAGGGAAGTTACTTCATTTCTTTTGAATACCCTTGAGCATAAATAAGAGTAGGCAAGTAGAAATTATAAATACTTGCAGTTCAGGAGTAACTTAGTGGAAGTCCATATAGTATCATTAAGACATCCCAAGGTAGTGTAGATAAGGGTTCCTGGCTGGTCAACAGACTTCCATGTACTGTGTACTTGGATTGAGGAGATGAAGGGTTAACAGCCGGGTTCGATGGTAGTTCCCTTACAGGCTTAATGAGGATTCCACTGGGGATGGATTGTCCATGCGGATAGAAGAGCAACTGAAAAGATCCTTGGAGATGGTTTAAACATGTAAGGAAGTCCTGGCAGTGAGAGAGCAGGGGGAACAACCAGCAAGAGTCCTGGGCGGTTAGATATAGAGGGAAATCCCCTCTTATGTGGAGCAGTGACAACTGCTGTTAAGGTTCGGCCGTGGAGCACAGTGCACGGCGTTCACTTCATTGTACGAACGTCGTGCAATTGAATTCCGCGGCTTAAGCCGACTAGGAGGGCGGTGCCGCATGACGTCACCGGTGGGGAGGCGGAGCTCCACGCCGGGCGATAGACATCTGAGAGGTGAGTTCCTTACACCGACTTCCCGGCTAATCAGGAAGCCCGTTAGTGAGTCATTGCTTCAGGTATCGGTATTCGGTATGGAGGAGTACCGAAGAAAAAATATTGGTACTCATAAAAAAACGGCATTGCTGCATCCCTACTTTTCATATATGAGCTTGGTGTACCCCTCTCACCTTTTGGTCTTCCCTGTTAGGGGTGAGGTGGGGTTCTGACTGGACCTGGTCCAATCCTAAGGTCCTCCGTACCCAGAGGAAACTCCATCTGAACATGGAAGGAAACTCCTTCTGTGCTTCCCAATCAGCTGCGGGTTGGGAATTTCCTTTGCTTTGAAAGCAAAGGGGTGGGATGCAGTAACGTTATTGACCTTATATGACTACATGCCTATATTTGTTAAATTACATTTACCTAATATGGCTATGTGGCCATATAAACTACAGGGGAAACTCGAATAATTAGAATATCGTGCAAAAGTAATTGCAGTAAGTGCTGCAAAAGGGGCCCAAACCAAGTACTGAGTACATATGCATGCTTGTACTTTTCAGAGGTCCGATATTGTCCTATGTACAATCCTTGTTTTATTGATTGCATGTAATATTCTACTTTTTTGAGGTTGTGGATTTGGGGTTCTTGGGGTTTTCATGAGCTGTAAGCCATAATCATCACAATTATGACAAATCACGGCTTGAATTATCTTGCTTTGCATGTAATGAGTCTATCTCATATATTAGTTTCACCTTTTAAGTTGCATTAGTGAAATAAATTAACTTTGCACGATATTCTAATTATTTGAGTTTCACCTGTATGTGACGTCAGCTTCAGGCATCCCGCCCCTTTGTCTACATGCAGCTGCAGGGCAGGGAATGCCCAGCCCACAGCTGATTGGGTGGAAGTGCCCATGTTTGGAGCAGCTCCGGTTCCGTGACTGGGATCAAATCAAATTAATTGATACGTGATCAGTTTTGACTCTGCTGCCCCAATTGGCCATAGCGAAATTTTGTTGATCGCTTCTGGTCACTTAAACTCATATCTTTGTGTGTGCCGGAGAACCAATCATAATACAGATTAATTATATAATCAGTTTTTATCGATAGTGCACATTTTTTCTTACTGATCATATCTTCAATCAATATTTTCACCACTGAACAATGTAACAATTTATCATATTCTAGTGGATGATAAATTGCTACGTTTGTGATTGTTCCTAGATTTGTTGCAAATTGCTACTCATATGGCCACCATAAAAGACAACACCAGAGCTTAATACATGTGACCAGCTTTTAATGGAAAAATCTTGATATGACTGATAGCTAATTTCATTTTAGCTCAGGGCCTAGCATCTCTGCACCCTTGTAAGATTCTATATTTGAATTATTATTATTTTTTTATATTTCAAAACTCCATGGTGTCCATGGAGTCATTCTTCATGTATTATTATAAGGTTCCAGATGGGTGGATAGTCATTAGGAGTTTACTTTTCCACAGGTTTTAGAACAGTTTGCATATATAGACAATCTACAATAAGCAAATAGGTGTTAAGCAAATAACTTATGCAAAAGAAGAAGATCTGTGCTCCAGCACTTAATGTTCAGAACGGCTAAGATCAATGAGTTTCCTGGTAGCTCATAAGCACAAGATCCCTGAACTGTTTTTATAGAGCTTATGGTCCATCCACGCAGCAATAACAGAAGCACAGAGGATTACATATTCCCCAATGCTTGAACAGTCTTCTGTACATTGCTTATTTTTCTTCATGAAGCAATGCTAGTGTAATAAACAAAGAATGAAATTCCTTAATCTTTTGCTGCAGGGCACTTTTCACAGGTATTTGTTAAAGGTGCAGGGTAATAGAACGACTTCTAATCATAAGCAAATATTTTCTCTACTTCCCCAGCACAATCTAGACCAAACAGACTTGAGAATTTAGCCAGCCGTCTTTTGCTATGTCTGAGATGTACCGATTTGTATGAATTTGCTATATGTATTGCCGATGCTTTGTTCTCATTGCCTATGAGCCCATAAACACAAACAGTATGGCGGAACCTTTTACAACCAGATTTGTTGTTTTGGTTTTATGATTAGGCAGACCTACTGTAAATGTACAAAACCTTTTAAACTGTTGTAAATGGAAAACAACTGCAAATGTTATGAGCGTTGTTATGTGGTTACGCTTTTCTGCTTCAGAGTACATTCAAAAGAGTCTGATACCTGGAGAACCAGAAGGACCATGGTGCATATAAAATCTGGTTCTGTTACAGGGTTAGATCTTTAGTATGTATACCTCTCAACCTTCTGAGATGAGAAAGAGGGACACCGTCCAGCACAATGTATTTAGGCAAAGGACACATCTCTTTCACCCCAGTTATATATAGGCAATGGCACACCTCTGCCAGGCTCGAGGTTTTATTTAGGCAATGGACACAACCCCAGTTACATATAGGCTATGGACAAACCCCTGCCATGTCTCCTGTTATATATATAGGCAATGGCCACACCCCCAGTTATATACAGGCAATGGACACACTCCTGCCATGCCGCCAGTTAAGTATAGGCTATGGACACACCCCTGCAATGCCCCCAGTTAAGTATAGGCAATGGACGTACACCCCTGCCATGCCCCCAGTTATATATAGGCAATGGACACCCCCCCCACACCCCCAGTTATATATAGGCAATGGACATACCCCTGCCATGCACCCTGTTATGTATAAGCAATTGAAACGTTTGGTAGTTAAATAGAACCTTTAATTGATATCTGTACATCAGACCAAAAAGAGGGACAAGTGAGGAGGAAAGAAGGACAGAGGGATTTGGTCCCAAATGAGGGACATTCTCTCCAAATGAGGAACATTACTTATACTTCTTATAGTATATCTATAGGCAAACTTTGTTTGGGGTATTGGCTGAAGTGTGGAAGGGTTAGAACCCCTGTCAGGTTTTTATTGTCTGTGTACCTGCTAGGTAGTTTTACCTTCTCTGTTTGTCCTAGAGACCACTGTCCCCAACACAGAACATGATGGAAATTCCAACATTTTACAGTTGTTTCCAGAACAAGAGGTAAGAGTAAATCTTCCAATGTGGCGTCCTGTTCCAGTTACATCAATTACGGAGGGGAATTCCCCTCACTTTGTAAAGATTTCCTTCCTGATTCATCTCTAGGACAGGACCTGGGACACAAACAGCAAAAAATAAACTGACAGGGATTTTAATGCTTTCCTTTGCTATCCAAAACCAAAAAAGTAAACCTTAAACAAAGACAATACCTTATGTAAAGGACCCTCCATAACATTTCTGAATATATATGTAAAAGTAACATTATCTGCATCAATGAAATGTTTGACCTTCATATAGCGAATGGTTAATAATCGCCCTATCATTTTTTTATGTATGTGTCCTATTGTTTGATTTCCTTTTACTTTCTTAGCTGGAGTTGAGTGGGAATCCCATCTTAGTTGTCTCCAGATCAGATATCCCCATTTAAAGATTTCTCTTCTCTTCCTGTTCCAGTGACAACTGTAACATTTTGGATTTCCCTTCACTTTCTGTCCTGGTAACAAAGTAAGTCCACTTTCTGTTATACATTTATTCATTAATTTTCAAACATTAATCAAAATGTATCACTTTGAACCAAAACCAAAATTTTTTACCCTTTGTTTCCCTTGTCAGAAAATCTCTCTTCTTTAATTGAACTAATCAAAAAACTGTAATATATCAATTGATCTTTCAGCACATTATATATACTATTTATTAGAATGATTTACTACACTAGGGTTTTTTTTATCCATTTTATATTTATTTATAACATTTATATTTATAATATTTATTTATTGATTTAAATTATTAGTAATATATGA